>NC_133650.1:217387108-217674484 GCF_009905375.1 Apium graveolens
TTTCCACTTCACGGATATTCCCTATCCGTTGATGGTCTCTACACACTTAACAGGAACAATTCCAACTGTAGAGGACATGGCAACTGTACAATCACTTTTAGGTTTGAGGGAAGGGAGTGATCTTTTGAGTGAGAGGTTGGGTTGCTCCCAGGCAAAAGGAGAGGCTGAGAGTCACCATATGCATGCTATTTCTTCCAGCATGGCAAAAGTGAGTGAGAGGAGTGCCACCTTAGAAGGTGAGGGTGAGGTGTGAGGGTGTGTGTGAACCAGGGGGAGCCCCTGATGCAAGAACAGAGAGAAATTGAGAAAGGCAGGTACAGAAGCTATAAGGGTGGATCCAGCCATTGCTAGTGAGTTAATGAAAGTGGATGATGCAGAAAAGGAAAGACAATTTCAGCAACATTACAAAGCTGTCATTGATAACATTTCCTTGGATGCTGACACTTTTACTCACCCTGTTCCAGCCTATCAATTATTGGCTACACAGGGCAATGTGGAGGCAGAACAGACTCTACACATTGTACACACTTCAGAATCTCTTCTCAGAGACAAAGCTGCTGTCAACAGGCTGCCTTCTCAAGCTGGTGAGCCATCTGAAGAATTTGGAGTAAATTCTAATGATGATGACTCTAATTCTTTGAATGAGAGCATGAACTTAGGGGGAGTAGCAGGCCCAAGTTCTGTTCCTGATCTTCCTGAATAGGCATGGGCAAAACCATCAACACCAGGAGAGTTTGGTGTCACTTTGGTCAGACAAGTCATGACAATTAAAAGAATTTTCAGACATTGAACTCTATCTGGATGAGCTGGAGGATGTAAGGGGAATAGCTGCCTACAGACAGCTACCAGAAAGTAGTGTTCAAATACAAAGGAGCTGGGAAAGAACATGGCCTCTTCACAGAATTCTGAATGAAGGCTACTCTACCTTGATCAGAGTCTACTCAGCCATACAAAGGGATTCTGGCTTTACCAGGACTGCCAAGACTGAGATTCTTAACAAGATTGCCAACATAAGGAAAACTTGGAGGGAGCCCAATGCTTTGCCTAGAACTTTACTCATTCAAGAAAGAGGAATTACAATTCACAAATCACCTCATTGGTTGATGGAGTTCAGAGACAACAAAGGAGTCAGAAGATTTTTCAGAATTGAAGATCAGCTAAAGATTGCCAGTAATGAAACTCTCAAGGATATGCAATCTAAGTTAGATATCAATGAAGAAGATGAAGCTGAATTCTACAGACAACTTCAACTTCAAATAGAGGAGAATGACAGGAGGCTAGGAAAGAAAACCAGGGATCAAAGGAAAAAAAGTAATTTGCTCAGGCTAAAGGAGCACCCTTGGAAACAATGTAATTCTTCAATTCCATCTCAGCATATACATTTTTGTAGCACTTTTGAATTTCTGCTTTATTACAGTTTATATATTTGTTAAGTGTTTTGTTATCATCAAGCTAAACCCAAATTTATGCCTACAGTTCTAGTAGACATAAATAGGGGGAGATTGTTAGTAATATGTATATTAGTTTGATGATAAGTTAAGCAAAACATTTAAGTAGAAATCTAGTGTTGTAGCCTCAACGGATAAGACCATCTTGGCTATCCGTTGAAGGAGTAGCTGTACTTAACAATCAGTTTAGTATTGTAGCACATTTCACTCTCTGGTTTCAAGCTGTAATTCTTAGATGTTGTTAGGAAATAATCAGTCATATTGACTACTAATGGATGTACAAATAGGAGGGCTAATTGTAAATATTTCATTCCTTGTAATTTTGTATAAGTGAAGAAGTGTCAACGGATATTGAAGACCTTCAACGGATAAGAAACAAAGCTTCAACGGATGTCTCTAATGCTTCAACGGATAATATTCATCAACGGATAAGTGCTTCAACGGATAAAGACTTCAACTGATAATGCATCAACGGATAAAGCTTCAATGGATAAAGCCTCAACGGATAAGGCATCAACGGATGAAAGCTTCAACGGATGCTTAGTTCATTAGCAGTTGATAGTGACAATTCACAAGCTGACAGAGGCACATGGGTTGACAGAGACATACTGGAATGTGGAAGCCTCTAGGAGGAATCAAGAAAATGCAGCATTTCCATTCTGATGCAAACAAGGAAGTATTCAAGATTTACAGATTATCCTAGATTGCATTGGATAGAGAAATGAAGAAGAAACATGTGAAGAATCTTTTCAATTGTATTTACAGTTTGTCTTCACTTGTAAACTTGGTGATATATAAATCAAGTAGCAGCTAGTAATTAGATATGAATTTTCCTGAGCTGTTTAGAAATATCAAAAGAGAAAATCATCTAGTTTGTACTAGGAAGCAGCTGTGATTTAATTCTTTGAATCACAGATTTTCTGAAATAATACATCTTTGGTGGAACAACAAATCCACCAGAAAAGTTTTTAAGTTCTTTGTGCTCATTACATTTGTGTTTGAATATATATATATATATCTGTCTGCATCAGCTTCAAGCAATTCACACATATTTGATCACTCAAACACTTAGCCTTAGAAACTGCTCAAAACCTGAAAAAGTTTTGAGATTTACATTCAACCCCCTTCTGTAAATCTCATTGTTAGTCCACTGGGAATAATAGCAAGAGCCTGGCTAAAGGAAATATAGGAATCATTTAAGATTCTAAATGATTGATGAAGCACAAAAGACTGTTTTTGTCACTTACCCCCCTAAGAGAGAGGCCACCCGTTGGTGAAAGGCCAGGAAAGGCACAGAGCCAGAGGTTATAATAAACTGATTAAAGTTCAGACAATTGTTTTTGGGAAAGTATTTCCCAAGGTTATGGAGGTAGTGTAAAAGCTTTAGAGCCAGAACAAAAGCGGACGAGTATGATGAATTATGAATCTAAGTTGTAAAAGTTGTCAGATTCGTTCTGAGGACACGAATCCAGAATGACAGGATGTTTGAAATTAATGCTTATGCTGTGTTGGTTCATGTAATGGTTGTAATGGAAACGAAAATAAAAGACTGAAAAGGGAAGGAGTATACAGGAATATAAAGGAAATAGAGTTGAGAAGTGATAAGGGAGTTAGGTATGGGAAACCCTAAGAAACCCTTGAAATAAATATAGAGAAGTGTGTCATCATCAGCGCGATGGTGACTGATCATGAGATAAATTCAAGGTTTGAAGGCGTAAGCGATACGTAAAGTTAATTCCCTAGAAGTTGACAGTATTCGATGAAAATTTGAGATAGATCGATTGATTAATAAGGAAACACGGATGGACTGAGGAGACAAGAAAGTAAGAAATTAGGAAAATTGGATGAAGGAAGTGACCTTCAAGAATGTGAAGTGTAAGACCATGGGCATGATACCCAGAAAGGGAGATGTCAGGTATGAAAGATATCCCAATATTGAGATGACTGTTGAGATAAACAACAAAAGTAAATAAGGATTTATTAAGAAGAAGTTCATGTTGAACAACCAATATCTTCCAGAACATCCATGTGATCATTATCAAATCAGGAAAGAAAAGCGGATAACCATTTTTATCTTTTGGAGGCCATATGGATTGACCTTAACTTGAATAAGGATGCTATTGTGAAATTCGGTATAGACTATCGAGGTGGAAATGATTGAATAAGACACCCTTATCGGGGATACATGACTTGATTTATCTATGGACGGATGCAAGTACCTTTTTAAAAAGGTGGAATTAAGGATGGAACCTCGATAACTTGAGATGAACCATAGAGGAATGCATAAAGGTTGGCATTTCACCCTTAATAGGGATATTATGAGTTTAGGTAATACGGAATGAAGGATTAAGGCAACAACAATCTTTAAAGATCAGTGCAGAAAGTTTTCAGAACTCTATAGATAATGATTATAGTATTAGTAAATGGTATCTTGATATGCCCTGAGCCTAGGGAGTAACGGATGAAGAATTTAAGGATGACCTTAGAGGTTTTACAAGGAAAAAGGTAATATTCAAAGTTCTCAAGAATAGAAATTTTGATAAAGAAAATATGAGCTAATTATAATAATGCCAGGTGGGCACGTGTTGAACCATGAGAAAGTATAGATCGACCCAATGAAGGTCGAGATTGGTGAAAATAAGAAGGACCCAAGATAAGAGACGTCCTAAGTATGATTGAGAGTCAGTCGTGACAATGTTCACATCTAAAGACTAAGGCAATGACTTATAGAAAAATGGTGATTTTTTTTCTCTCTCACCAGGATTTAAGAAAAGCATTTTCACATAAGCAGTGATTGAAATGAGGTAGAAAATTTAGTTGGAGGTGGTTAAAATGACATTGATTGTAAGGAAATTTTACTATCAGGAAAGGCCAAAGAGGTGGCTGACACTTTAAATGTAAGAGGATAATTATAGGCGCTCGTGCGAGAGGAATACAGTGATGATGGTTGAAGCCGGGAAGGTTGTATTATGGTTCGGAAGATTGACATTCCTTCTGATGATTGTGCAATACTCAACCGTAATAGTAGTTGGGTAAAGGTTAAATTCGTGTAATCTCCATGAGTGGGCTATCTATCTTAGAAGGTACTATCTTGAGATAAGCCAGGACCATGTTTCAAGAAGGACTAAACGAACCTTTGAGTTAAGTCTTCTATTGAAGGCATATGATTAAGATGGGTATTAACCTGTTATCGTTGCTTTGATTGAAACTCTTCTGCAATTTTATCTGCTTCATGTCATGAATGTACGCCAGGATCTGGAGTGTTCTTCATGAATTATGAATGGTGATTATGTTAACTCCTTAGAAGAATTCGATAAGGTAGGTATGGACTTTGTATGGTTAGATATGAAGATTCATGGAAAATGAATGACTATAGTAGGTCCGTGGTGGACTATAGTAATGCATCAACGATTCTTTGAATAATGAGCCAATTACAACCGTGAGAGTTGTATTGTAATGGATGTTGAGATTAAGTATCCCTAATGGGGTCGTGTTGATATATAAGTTATCATTGATAGACTACCTAGTGGAGTATTTACATATTATATATTTATTCCCTCTTATGAATAGAGAGTCATATTACTATACGAGGAAGGTTGCAGTGCAAGCATAGAATTCTAGTAATAATGATGTCTAGAATGAAATCCCTTATTCGAGTTTCGATGTCGAGGGAGTTTCAAAAGTGAGCGTTTATGAGCTCGAGCAAGAGCATGGATCCATGGAATGATGGACGGAATAGTAAAAATTTTGGCACGTGAAATGCGATGCTATAAACTTGATGTTGATATATAACGTATATGTTTTGTTCTCCTATGACAAACCTCTATAGTTCAGGGGTAGATTCCAAGCCAGATATTTTGTGGCAGTATATTTTATATATAACAATTCTCTTCAATTCATTCTTTTCTCTCCTTTTCATTTTGTATAAGCTGAGAAGAACAACCCTTCCAGAAGGGGAGGTATTGCCGAATGACTATCTATCTGTGTGATAGAAGCCTAGTAGGATACCACATGTTGTTTAATTGCTTGTCAAGTACTAAAGGCTGGCCACCTTCTGTACTAACTATGCAATAGAACAAGTGTTCATGATCATAGTGATCTCTCAATATATTCTTTTACTTCTATATGATGATCAAGCTTTCGAAGATAGAAGTAGTTAAAAAAAGGGGTAGTATGAGTATGGTGGTATTCGAAATGGAAACACATTCGTGATACTAAGGTTGACGCGTGTATTAAAAGGTTATAGAACGCTAATGTAACACCCCCAGATCCGGGGTCGGGGATCCGGGTCGTCACGGTCTTTCTTTCCACAATATCACTTCACTTAATTAATAATAAATAACCTTATGCTGTGACCCCACACTAACACACACCACAACCCGTTATAGTCTCAGAGATGAAATTGAAATAAGTACAAGTCTTTGAATCCACAATTTAAAAGTTATTACAACCCAAAATGATTATTTAATAAGTTTACAATTTATTGCCATTATCTGCCACAAGTTATAATTATACATAATTGATTCTCAAAAGTAGATGGTCTGATCTACAATAGATCTACCTCTGCAGCTATAGCAGCTACAACATCAACGGGAAGACGCGGGACGCTTCCCACGCGCTTGCGCTGGGTCTGCTTGAGTCTGGCCATCCTTCCTAACTGTTGTTGTGTGATGAAGAAATAAAGCAAGAGTGAGCCTTACAGCTCGCATGATAATATATAGTGTAATCAATAATGCAAGTATCTAATAGATAACTTATTGAAAACCTTTATCAAAAGTAAGATAATTACTTACTGGATATAAGCTTAAAGGAAGATGAAGTTACCAAATACTTCACTACACTTATATCATTTATAAGGCTACTTGAACTACCCCTGTTCAAAGTATTATAGGTTTAAAAAAAGTCATCCCATAGATGAGACTACAAGTTAAGACTTGAATAGATTCAATCTTTGAAATATTATTGAATGAAATAAAGTTACGAGATACTTTATTTAGTCCCGATATATATCCACATATATATCTCTTAAACATTTCCTGGAACCTCTGTTATGTAAAGTATGAACAGAGTTGGTAACATCCAATGAATTTTGGAAAGGAAAAGAATTTTGGCATAAACCCGATATCTTGCTGATCAGGCAAAGATACCAATAAGTAACCTTTTCTACTAGTAGATGGATGAATCCCCCACCGGTCATCACCCTGGCCACATAAGGACCTTGTGCTGGACCGCCACCCGGCCTCTTACGCGTTGATGGACTGCCACCCAGCCACTTACACTTTGATAGACCGTACCCCGGCCTGTCGCTTATGCCGACTCAATTAGATTGGCTACTTCCCGCACGTTGGGTAAGTAATCAATTCATTGTTTTCTCAAAACAGCAACCACGTTGTGAATGTAAAATGCACCACAAGCTGGATCCCCCAGGTTTGATGCGAGTATTTAAAACCCCTTGAAAGGAAGATCTTAAATATAAAAAAATGAGTTTTGGGGTCCACTCTAACTTTAAAAATCATTTTGAAGACTCGAAAAATTTTTAAGAATGTTTGGAGTACTGCTGATTTATTAAAACTAAATCAGTCCCGATATATTAGAAAAGATCTGAATAATTATATTTAAATAATATTTCCATAAGAATAATCTTTATAAAAATAATTGAAGTAGAAGTTTTTAAAACTCTTACTTGAATGAAATTAAATAATCAAGATATACTTATACAAAAATACTATCTTATTTGAATAATCGAAAATAAGTTTGATTATCGAACATATTCTTTAATAAAATAAGAATATTATTAAATAATAAGCGGAGTCATAATACCTCGAATGAATATTATAAATAATATTCATTAAATAAATAAGGAGTCATACATCCTCAAATGCAATATTCAATTAATAATCATTAATAATATAACTGAGTCATAAGCCCTCGAATGAATATTCGAAATAATATTCAATAATAAAATAAAGGAGTCATAGGTCCTCGGATGAATATTCGAAATAATATTCAATAAATAAATAAAGTTATCGAATAAACCTATTCGATTAATAGTTTGGAAAACTATAACCATATATATATAAATATATATATATTATATAAATCTACTCGGGATCCTCGACTCCCGGTTTTAGAAAATGTTTTCACCTTTTGATCCCCTCCACTAAGGGTAAACTCAATACCGCTTATCTCTAGCATAGGTATTATGCATTGTAAGCATTTTAACCAACAGATATATAAATCAAGAATATGAAACAGACATGCATATATACCATATCACATGCTACAATATATCGCAAGATTTGCTAATAACAAATATGCAATTATCGCAGGATCATGCATATACACATATACATCACAACAACAGTTATACAGGTAGAAAACTTGCCTGAGCGACTGGGGGTGATAAAGGCTCGGGACGAGTCTGGTAACCTATAAACAACAAGTAAGTTGGAATTAAACCAAAGTCACTTGTAAATCTATACTTTAACTAACTTAGACTCTAACGCTTGTTTTGCGCTTACTGATTCTCTTAAGTCACTCGAGTACCCTCGGCTCCACCATTTTTAATAATTTAACCATTACGATTTTTAAGGCGATTCCTTCGCGAGTGTCTTACCAACTGCCTAACACTCTTACCATAATTGTTTTATACACTAATTAACCCTTTTGGTCTTTAACCTTTGTTTCAAAGTAAGGCGAGGGGAAAAGTTTCATTCGCGAAACGCCGTTAGTTGAAACGGTCATTTCTTCTAAACCGTACATCGGAATCAAACGAACTACATATCAAAACGAAGCTCGTAACATGAACTATCTAAACATGGCAATGGCCATAATCTAGAAGGGAGTTCTCGGGTCCAAATATTATGAACAAAAGCAGTCTAAAGTAAATCGGACATTACGACGGCTATATTTACGAGATTTCCCAAATTTAAACCATTCAAAAACCATCACAATTCAATCTCAACCCATTCATACAACCAAATTCCATCCTTATCACATCATAACAGCCCCAATCAATTCAATATTAACATTTATACTTATGCCTAAGCTTGAATTTAACTATACTTAAGTTCTTTTAACCAAAACACAAGATTCACCATTCCATTTCACTACCACTCCAACCCAAACTCTAAACCACAAGCATTAAGCTACTATATCACCATAATAATCAAAATCATCTTATTATACAAAGGAATCTAGGGTTTGGAGATGATATACCTTCCTTGAAGTGGTGGGAGTAGCTAGGAAGCCTTAAGAAGCCTTGAGAAGTCTTAGGGATGCTTGGATCTTAAAGGAAAATAAGAAAAATTCAAGTTAAAAACTTTGAAATCACTATTCATTGTCTTCTTCATTGATTTATTGAAGAAGGTTGAGAATGAATGGGGTGCTTAAACTCATGATATAGCCATAACTATGCATAAGGATGATTAGGGAATTATCTTACCAATTTAGGAAGCCTTGATCTTGAGTTTTGAAATTTCTTGCTTCTTGAAAATGAAAAAGCCGAGAGCAAGCTTTTGTTGAAGAGAATAAAAGTTTGTTTTGATGAGAAATGATTTGTTTGGCTTGGTTGATTGAATATTTGATTTGTTTTTGGTTAATTACCAATTTAACCTTGATTTTGTGTGGTTAATATTCCACCACATTTCCTTCCTTCCTATGTCATGCTTATGTCATGCTATCATGTCATCTTTCCCTCCTTGTCCTCTTCTCATTGGTTGGGTGACATCATCCTCTCTAATCCCTTTGATTAACTTCCTAATTGTTTGCCTAATGATCGCTGATCTGTTATACGGTTCGCTTAACTTTCGTTTTCGTTTATCGTTTGAGGGATCATACCCGGGATCTTATTACTTAGGTTCCCTTAACCTTTCTCAATATTTATATTCCTTTTATGATCCTCTCTTATAATCCTTTAATTTAAATCCTTTTATCCTGTTACCTTATACTCAATTCTTTCCTTATCTAGTGGATTTCCGGGAAAAATCAAAGTGTTCGGAATTGGATTCTGACGATCTTTACATACACTTATATACCATATAGAGTACTAATAAAATCTCAGAATATCCATACCAGAACCCCTACATAGTGTGGCATGAAAAATTTCTCATTCAGCAAAAACACTATTCATAAGGATTTCAAAAATTTCCCAAAAATTGGGAAATTTTTTCAATTTTCCAAACGTCTTAATATATCCAAGGGTCCAACAAATTGTAGACTTAGCTTCCTTTCTTTCCGAACCTCATCAATTCTTTTTCAAGGGTTTCCAAGGGGATACCTATAACATTACTAGGCCCCTATTTCATACTCTTTGTCCTTTTTGAGTCAAATCAGCATACCTCTTATGTCCATCTTGGGTTACTACCAGCCGTCCTCTGATTAGATCTATTATATCCCTGGTCCTTTGGACTACTGCGGGTCCGAGCATCTTGCGCTCTACAACTTCATCCTAACATAAGGGAGATCGACATTATCTTCCCTCAAGGATCTCATAAGGTGACACCTCGATAATGACATATGATCTATTATCGTTATATAACTAAATCCGCGTTAAGTGATCATTCCAATTTTTTTTCAAGTCTATTGCACAGACTCTCATTATAGCGTTTAGCATTAGAGCTTTTGCTTCTCAATACCCATTCTTTTCGAGTTCGTAATCGCTACTACCTTCCGTTCCTAATATTATACTGGTTATACTTTTGCTCGTTAGCATTCTATAACCTTTTAATAACCACGTCAACCTTAGTATTACGAATGTGTTCCCATTCTGAATACCACCATAACTTTACTACTCCTTTTTCAGCTGTTTCTATTTTCGAAAGCTTAATCCTTCATATAGAAGTAAAAGAATTTATTGAGAGATCACTATGATCATGAACACTTGTTATCTCGCATAGTTAGTACAGAAGGTGGCCAGCCTTTAGTACTTGACAAGCAATTAAACAATAGTTGGTATCCTACTAGACTTCTATCACACAGATAGACAGTCATTCGGCAATACCTCCCCTTCTGGAAGGGTTGTTCTTCTCAACTTACATGAAATGAAAAGAAGAGAAAAGAACGAACTGAAGAGAATTGTATATATAAAAAAAATATACTGCCACAAAATATCTGGCTTGGAACCTACCTCTGAACTATAGAGGTTTGTCATAGGAGAACAAAACATATACGTATTTATATCAGCATCAAGTATTATAGCATCGTATTTCCCATGCCTAAATATTTCTATTCCGTCCATCATTCTATGGACCCATGCTCTTCCTCGAGCTTATACACAATCACCTTTGAAACTCCCTCGATTTCGAAAATCGAACCTGGGATCTCATTTTAGACATCACCGTTACTAGAGTTCTATGCTTGCACCGCAACCTTCCTCATATAGTAATACGACTCTCTTTTCATAAGAGGGAATAAATATTCAATAGGTAGATACTCTACTTAATTAGTCTATCAATGATAACTTATACACTACCATGACCCGTTTAGTGGTACTCAATCTCAACATCCATTCCAATACAACTCTCACAGTTGTAATCAGCTCGTTACTCGCAGAATCATTGCTGCCTTACTATGGTCCACCACTGACCCACTATCATCATTCACCTTCCATGAAATCTTAATAGCTAACCATACGGAGTCCATACATGTCGTATCAAATCCTTCTAAGGAGGTAACATAATCACCATTTCTGATTCATGAAGAACACTCCTGATCTCAAAGGTTCGTTTAGTCCTTTTGAAACATGGTCCAGGCTCATTCTCAAGATAGTACCTTCTAAGATAGATAGCCCGCTCATGGCGATTACACGAATTAAACCTTTACCAACTACTATTACGGCTGGGTATTGCACAGTCATCAGAAGGAATGTCAATCTTCCAAACCATAATACAACCTTCACAGTTTTAACCATCATCACTGTATTCTTTTGGCACAAGCGCCTATAATTATCCTCTTACTTTTAAAGTGTCGGCCACCTCTTTGGCCTTTCCTGATAGTAAAATTTCCTTACAGTCAATGTCACTTTAACCATCTCCAAATAAATTTTCTACCTTATTTCAATCACAGCTTATGTGAAAATGCTTTCCTTAAAATCTGATGAGTAAAAAAAAAATCACCATTTTTTCCATAAGTTATTGCCTCAGTCTTTAGAGGTTAATCACTGTCATGACTGACTCTCAATCATAATTAGAACATCTTTTATCTTAAGTCCTAATTGCCCTGAATAATTTCGACCATTACTGGTTCGATCCATACTTTCTCGTGGTTTAACACGTGCCCCACTTGGCAACATTATAATTACGTCATATTTCCTTTATCAACATTTCTATTCTTGAAAATTTTGAATATTACCTTTCTCCTTGTAAAACCTCTAAGGTTATCCTTCAATCGTTCCTCCTGTATTCCCTAGATACAGGGCATATTAAAATTCCATTTACTATTACAAGAACCATTGTCTATATACTTCTGAAAAATTTCTCCACTGATTCTTAAAAGTTGTTGCTACATTAACCCTTTCCAAATCATACTGTCAAAACTCATACTGTCCCTATTAAGGGTGAAATTCCAACCTTTATGCATTCCCCTAGGATTCATTTTAAGTTACCGATGTTCTATCCTTAATTCCACCTTTAAAAGGTACCTGCATCCTTCCATGGATAATCAAGTCATATATCCCTGATAAGGGTGTCTTATTCAATCATTCCCACCTCGATAGTCTATACCTAACTTCATAATAGCATCCTTATTCAAATTGAGGTCAATCCATATGGCCTCCAAAAGATAACAATGGTCATCCACTTTCTTTCCTGATTTGGTAATGATAACATGGATGTTCTGGAAGATATTGGTCATGTTCAACGTGAACTTCTTCTTAATAATTCCTTATTTACTTTTGTTGTTTATCTCAACAGTCATCTCAATGTTGGGATATCTTTCATATCTGGCGTCTCCCTTTCTGGGTATCATGCCACCGGTCTTACACTTTACCTTCTTGAAGGTCACTTCCTTCACCCAATTTTCTTAATTTCTTACTTTCTTGTCTCCTCAGTCTATCCGCGTCTCATTATTTATCCTTCGAATTATCTCAAGGTTTCCTCGAATCTTCCCAACTTACAGGGGATAAAATATATGTATCTCTTATACCTTCAACCATCAATTTAACTCATGGTAAATCACTCTCATCCGGACGATTACCTACTTTTCTATTTCTATTTCTACGAGTCTTTAGGGTTTCCTCTTACCCAACTCCCTTATCATTCCTCAAACTCTCTTGCCTTTATATTCCTTTCTCTTATCGTTATTTCATGAACCAACACAACATAAGCATTGATTTCAAACATCCCGTCATTCTGGATTCGTGTCTTCAGAACGAATCTTGATAACTTTTACAACTTAGATTCATAATTCATCATACTCGTCTGCCTTTGTTCTGGCTCTTAAGCTTTTACACTATCTCCATAACCTTGGGAAGTACTTTCTGAAAACAATTGACTGAACTTAAATCAGTTTATTATAATCTCTTGCTCCGTGCCTTCCTTGGCCTTTCACCAGCGGGTGGTCTCTCTCTTAGGAGGGTAAGTGACAAAACAGTCTTTTGTGGTTCGTCAATCATTTAGAATCTCAAATGATTCATCTATTTCCTTTAGCCAGGCTCTTGCCTCGACTGGGTCAGCTTGTTCCTTGGAACTCTGAGAGCTTAGCGACTTAAAGGTCATGAAAGAATTTCCCACCGCACTGTCTCCTCAGGGTGGTGGTTGGGAATAATAGTCTAAGTTCTCTTTAGACAGGTCCATGAATTGCCGTATAGGGGTACCATCTCGGGTCTCCTGTCCTTACTCGACTTTGTTTCCTCAGTCTAAATATTTCTTCCTACTCCCCATAATTGGGGTCATCTTACATAATTTAAATCCTCATTTTCCACTTCATCATGTTATGGGTTCCTTTTGTCTTGGTGGCAACCTCCCTGACTATCACGTTCAGGGTTTGCTCTAACTCTTATTCCTCAAACTAGCTTTCATCTAAGATTTCATCTTTAAGCTCTTAAACCTTTGGAACCCAAATTCTATAGGAATACCTCATTATTCCTTTATCATCACTCTCGGTATTAATCTCATACCTATTTGTTGGCTCTCTGCCTTCATTCATCACTTTTACTGGCACAATATGTTCTTTTCCAATACTTCGGGCTGTATTGCTATCTCAAACAGCTTTTCGGTACCGGCTCCGGTTACCTTCACTACTATTTCCATTCTCTCAAAATCCCTTATCAATTCTCCCAAAGACATTATCATCTTGAGTCTCTCCTTTTTACTAAGGGCATCAGCCACCACATTGGCTTTCCCCGAATGATACAGAATCTCCCAATCATAATTCTTGATTAGCTCTAACCGCCTCCTCGGGTGTATGTTGAGCTCTCTCTACGGGAAAATGTACTAGAGTACTTATGGCTTAGGTAAATCTCGCACTTCTCTCCATACAAGTAGTGCCTCCAATCTTTAGGGCAAAACTATTGCCACGAGCCCAAGCTCATGGGTGGGGATATCGAATTTTAAATTCCCTTAATTGTCTTGACGCAGACGCGATTATCTTGCTGTGCTATATAAGAAGCACCCTAATTCCTTATGCGAAGCGTCACTTACAAATCACAAAATCTCATTTTCCATCCGGCAACGCCAACATAGGGAACGTCACCAACCTTTGCTTCGATTCTTAAAAGTTGTTCTCGCATTTCTCTGTCCATTCGAACTTCTCAGTCTTACGAGTAAGCCGCATTAAAGGGGCTACTATCTTTACAAACTTGAACGAACCTCTGGTAGTGACCGGCCAATCCTACCTCTGGTAGTCGACCTAACCATGGTCATCAATTCATCAGTGGTCCTTTATCCAATCTTGTCAGGATCCAATCTTGTCAGGATCCTCCATGGAATCCTCATCAACAACTATCCCTTCTAGGACAACATCCTCAACCGCTACATCCTCAATATCAACATCATCCGGTCCTGCATTAGGACACTCTATCGGATCCACAATCCGATCTCCAATTAGTAATAAAACATCATCACGCTGTTGCTCCTCAACCTCAGGGTTCAGAGTTCCGCTACCATATACGATAACGAACTACGCTCCTATCACGATATTTATAAGGGTTCCCATAAGGGTTTTAACTGTCAGTACTACGTTAGGTAGCCCGACTATGAACTTGGCAAGAGTTCTTATTATCTTAGTGAACTTATTATCTTAACGTCCCATCATCTCTGAGGTTTATAACGCTTGGCTCTGATACCATTTCTGTAACACCCCCAAATCCGGGGTCGGGGATCCGGGTTGTCACGAGTTCCATTTCCCTTAACAACACCCAATCTTAATAAATAATCAACTACTCTGTACTGTGACCCCACAATAAACACACACACCACAAGTTATAGTCTCAGAGATGAATATCCAAAAAATAATCACAAGTCGTTTTATTCCACAATTATATGCCAATACACCTTAAACAGGTTTCTGAATAAATTTACATTTCTTTGCCATTATTATAATTCATAAATATACATAATCTGATACATCAAAAGTTGAAAGCCTAGCCTATTGGTAGTTCCTACCTCAGCTATGGCGGCATCAGTGCTTCTAGAAAACTGCGGAACGTCTCCTAACCTCTTGCGAATCGGGAGCTTGGTCCGGTTCATCTTGTCTATCTGATGTTGTGTGATGAAAGAAGAAAGCAAGGGTGAGCAGCAAGCCCACCAAAATAATATGTATAATGATTAACAATATATGAGCCTTCTCATAGTACTCATGAAAGTCTTGGTCAAAAGAAATGAACCAAGTTGATATCTTAATGCGATGAAGTCGCAAAATATTCAGTATATATATATATACATATATACTTTTCAAAATATTGGAAGTCCTCTTCCATGCACAATATACACAAAGTCCCAGTGTATAAATGTATAAAAAAAAATATCGTTGCAAGGTGATCTCATATATCTAACCTTGTCTCAACGTTTTTCTGAAAATCTTTGTCATTCATAAGACAATTATTAATTAGATATAAGTTTAAAAGATGAAGTTACAAGATACCCCAATATACTTATATCTTTCCCAAATACTACTTGAACTACCACCGTTCAAGTTATAATTAGCTTCAAAAGTTCATCACATAGATGAGACTATAAGGCAAGATTTGAATAGATTAAATCTTTAAAATATTATCAAAATAAAATGAAGTTACGAGATACTTCATTTGATGTAAACATCATTTTGAAAACTTGACCCTGCCAACACTCAACAATCGCCCAACCGTAGCCTTTCTATCGAAGTGCTCTGGGTAGTGTTGCAGAAATTATCCAATTGGATGATGAACTCATTACGGGAGTTTGCCGCGCCAGGAAGACCACTTACGATGATCAGTCGTAGTAGTACAACCCCACCATTTTCTACATGTAGAGGAGAACCTGTCGGATTTACTTGTCAACCGAACACTGAACTCCTAAGGAATGGACCGCCTTAGCGGAACTTCCAGGCCATTTGGGCCAATATAATAAGGCTGGGCCGGCGCTACTCGGCCACTTACGCCACTCCTAGTTCAGATGAAATACATGACTCTGAAACGTAAAGCTTGTCCCCACTTTCCCCAAGTAGAAACTTGTTGATACGGCTCCACCAAGAAGTCGTATCTATTTGGAAATGAGAACTCACCGATATTTCCCAAGCGATGCCTGTTAATGGATTAACTTGTTCCAAGAATTTTACTTCCCGAGTATTGGGTAAGTAATCAATTCATTTATCAAAACAGCAACCTTGTTGCGAATATAAAACACACCACAGAGCCGGATCCCTCAGGTTTTGAGCGAGTATTTAAATCCCCTTCGAAAGGAGGATCTTAAAAAAAATGAGTTTTGGGATCCGCTCTAACTTTTAAAAAAATCATTTTGAAGACTCGCAAAACATTTTTAAGAATGTTTGGAGTGAAGCTGATTTAATGAAGTAAATCAGTCCCTAGAATATTTAGAAAATGTCTGAATATTATTATTTAAATAATATTCCCATAAAGAATAATCTTTATAAAATAATTGAAGTAGAAGTATTAAAACTTATACTTGAAATGAATAGCAAATAATCAAAGATATACTTATACGAAAGTAATATCTTTATTTGAATAATCAAAAGTAAGTTTGATTATCGACACCTTATTCTTTAATACAATAAAGAATATTATTAAGTAATAAGCGGAGTCATAATACCTCGAATGAATACTATAAATAATATTCATAAAATAAAGGAGTCATACATCCTCAAATGAATATCCAAGTAATATTCAATAATAATATAAACTGAGTCATAAGCCCTCGAATGAATATTCAAATAATATTCAAATAATAAAATAAACTGAGTCATAAGCCCTCGAATGAATACTCAAATTAATATTCAATTAAGTAAAATAAAGGTATCGAATAAACCTTATTCGATCCATAGTTTTAAAAACTATATCCATATATATATAAATATATATATATATAATATACTCGGGAACATCGACTCCCGGTTTAGAAATATGTTCACCTTTTATCCCCTATACTAAGGGTATACGCAACTACTTGCTTATTTCTAGCATAGGTATTATGCAACTATAAGCATTGAAATCAACAGATAGATAACCAGATTACGAAACAGACATGCATATATACCATATCAGCATGCTCCAATATATCGCAAAATTTGCTAATAACAATCATGCACTATCACAAGATAATGCATATACATATATTTACATCACAACAACAGTATATCGGGTAGAAAACTTGCCTGAGCGACTGGGGGTTACGAATGGCTCGGGACGAGTCTGGTAAACTATAAACAACAAGTAAGTTGGAATTAAACCAAAGTCACTTGTAAATCTATACTCTAACCAACTCAGACTCTAACGCTCGTTTTGCGCTTACTGATTCTCTTAAGTCACTCGAGTACCCTCGGCTCCACCATTTTTAATAATTTAACCTTTACGAGTTTTAAGGCGATTCCTTCGCGAGTGTCTTACCAACTGCCTAACACACTTACCATAAATGTTTCATGCATTAATTAACCCTTTTTGGTCTTTAACCTATGTTTCAAAGTAAGGCGAGGGGAAAAGTTTCATTCGCGAAACGCCGTTACTTGAAACGGTCGTTTCTCCTAAACCGTGCATCGGAATCGAACGAACTACATATCAAAACGAAGCTCGTAACATGAGCTATCTAAACATGGCAGTGGTAATAATCTAGCAGGGGGTTCTCGGGTCCTAATGTTATGCACAAAAACAGTCCAAAGAAAATCGGACGTTACGACGGCTATGTTTACGCGATTACCAATGTTTAAACTACTCCAATTAACCACCAACCAACTCATAACCATCAATACAACAAAACTTCACCTAAACCATACCACATCAGTCCATAATCTCCAAGGTTTTCAACTCAAACAACCACAATCACGACCTATGAACTATAATCAAGCTTCAATTACCAAAAACACTTCCAAATCAAACCAAACTACTAATAATCACAATCCATGCTTCTCATTTCACAACACCAACCATTAAACTTACTAACAAATAAAGTAAAGGCTAGGGTTTGAAGTTTATACCTTCCTTGGGAGGTGTTAAGTTGCTAGGAAGCCTTAGGGAGCCTCCTACAAGCTTGATCTTTCCAAAGAAATCAAGAACACAAAGTTAGGCTTTGAAGTTTGTAAAAGTCCGATTTAAAGAACTGTAAAAATGAGGGTCTTACCATGATTATTTGGACGAGACTTGTGAACAAGAGTTGTAGGCCATCTCAATACCTTTCCAATGAGCTATAGAACACAATATTTGAGTGAGAAATGAAGGAGATACAGCAGTTTTAGTGTTCTGGTTCTGTTTTGGCCGAGAGCATGAAGAACAATGCCTTGGTTTCTCTTTGATTTTGATGAAAAATGATTTGCTTGGCTTGGTTAGTTTGATTTTTGTGTTTGTTTTAGTAAATTACCTAGTTGCCCTTGATTTTGTGTGGTTAAAAAGCCACCACATCTCCTTCCTTCCCATGTCATGCTTGTGTCATCCTCATGATGTCATCCTCCCCTCCTTGTCCTCTTCTCATTGGTTGGGTGACATCATCCTCTCTAATCCCTTTGATTAACTTCCTAATTGTTTGCCTAATGACCGCTGATCTGTTATACGGTTCGCTTAACTTTCGTTTTCGTTTATCGTTTGAAGGATCATACCCGGGATCTTATTACTTAGGTTCCCTTAACCTTTCTCAATATATTATATTCCTTTTATGATCCTCTCCTATAATCCTTTAATTTAAATCCTTTTTATCCTGTTACCTTTTTCTCAAATCTTTCCGTATCTAGTGTATTTTCGGGAAAAATCAAAGTGTTCGGATTTGGATTCTGACGATCTTTACATACACTTATATCCCATATAAAGTACTAATAAAATCTCAGAATATCCATATCAGAACCCCTACATAGTGTGGCATGGAAAGTTTTCTCATTCAGCAAAAACACTATTCATAAGGGTTTCAAAAATTTCCCAAAAATTGGGGTTATTACACTATTTCCACCACATTTCCAAGAAGTAAGCAAGGCAATTCTCTCTCTCTCTCTCCAAAAACTCAATGCTGATTTCCAAGAACACCATGGGAAGAAAAAATCATATATCATGATCTATTCATTAAAAAAACACCAAATTTTAACCAAAACTTCCTCATACCATATACAAGGTACGTTAAAAATTTCATGGCCATTGAATTAGTATAGCATAGTCAAATCCTTGCTCAAAATTTGTGGTGAATAGTAACTCCGAAAATCACTAACTTGTTTTCTTGATTTTTTATGAACGTTTAAGGCTCCTAAAGCTAGAACAAGGCTTTATCAAGGATCTTAGGACTCTATTAAGTATTAACAAGCTTCAAGGAAGGTATAAACATTCATCCAAACTTTGTTTAAGTTTTAAGTTTCAAGAAAAATAAGGATCTTGGATATAAGCATGGTTTTGATGATTGATTTGATATTATCTTCATGTTTAGTTAATTAGTTTTAAGGTTGATGATTGTTGCCTCAAGAACATGATTTTCTTGAGAGTAGTTAGTTTTTAGATTATGATTTGATGATTGTTGATGGTGGTATAATGATTTAAGACGTAAACGAAACTCGAATCGTAATCGTAACCTCGTTAAAATGAACAAAACTCAACTTAAGTTTCTGCAGAAGTTTCTGAATGTATAAACTGTAGTTTCCTGAAAAGTGAGACTTTACTATGATATAGAATATTATGAGGATCGTTTAGGCGCTTGAATCGCTTGATTCCGATTTACGGATCAAAAGTTATGACCGTTTTAGTAAAAGGGATTTACGCGATAAAACTGCTACACATTAAGAATTTTGTAAATATAAATGACCGACTTAAAAATATTTAAAAATCATGAAATTTTTACAGATAGTAAGAAATAGAGTTTATTAGCTTCCATAAAAATTTCAAGTAAAAATATTGATTTTTCAATTTTATAAAAATGTCGGAGCTGAGGTCGCGTGTAGTACGAATGTCCAAAATAACCCCCTGTTAGGAAACTGCCACTTCGAGATTTTCACCCCTGTTACCAGAAAACCATTTTCAAAAAATGTGTTCTAAATTTTGTCTAGATCGCGCACGCAAAAACGGTACGTCAATTGAGTTAACGGTTTGAGAGATATCAATGTTTTAGTGAAAGCGGTTTGAATAGTAAAACTCCGTAGTTGACCGAACTTTTGAAATGCTTTAGAAATATAAGTTGGTGATGAGAGTAGGTATACTGATTAAGATTATGATATTTGTTGATTAGAAAATCAGGAACGAGAGGAAGTCGGAAAATGTGTCTTGGACTCCAGGCAAGTTTTCAAACCCTACCTTTTTGAAACTATTGTGTTGTGTTTGTTTTCAAATAATGTCGATATATACATGATGCTATATTTACGATGTTTTATGAATTATGTTATATAATATCATACGATATGATAATGATTTTGGTATATGAATATTACCGAATTTCAATCAATAACGCTAGAGAGTAGCGTTGTATATATGAGGAGTATATTTTAGACCGAGGATCAGTCAGTATAATTTTATGAAAACCCGAAAGTATTCCAGAGGTGTTTTATTTAAGAATACAAACGCTATAGTAGAGCGTGATATATAAGTTATAAGACCGAAAGTTGGTCAGTTTTAATAAAGTATAAACTCGGGAATCATTCCGGAGATGTTTTGTATCATTAAAAGTTCGTACTTATTTTATTCCAAGGGACTCGATGTCCACTTGCGAAATATTAAATACCTCAAACTTTGATTAAAACGATTACCAAAGATCGTATTCCCTCAACTATATTTTATTATTCGAATAATAAATACTAATTAACTATTCATTTATTATGGGAGAAGTATTCTCCAACGATTATTTATTTCAAACCCGATTAAATATTAAAGATTATTAAATTACTTAAACATAAACTAGTTAAGGAATATTATTTCAATATTCTTTTAAAAGCATAATTATTCGAGATTTAATTATTTAATGATTAATGTTTAATTATTAATTATTTATTTAATGATTTACTTATGATTTAAAAATCATAAAATCTGATTTAAAATACTTTCTGATTTTCGGAAAATCATTCGAATAATTTTAAATCATCGGAGAATATTATCTCGACTTATTTTAAATATTTTGAATATAGTTTCAAAAGAAACTCCCCCTTATTTAATTATCTGTTGACAACGGTCAACTCACATCCTTAGTACTTCCTCCGAAAAATTCAGAAGTACGTATACATATACATATATACGCTAATAAAACAAGTTATTTCTATCAACAAGCAAAACGCTTGAGGGAACTTCGATGTGGTTCGAGTTCTGAAGATATGATAAAATTCTGTTAAAGGACAAGGGAGGGGTAGACTCTAGTACTATGTGTGCTAGGTGGATTACCAAAGGTACCGCAGGCGAAGGTACTCTGTGTACTCAGGAACTTGTGAAGTATGTGTATACCCAAAAATGGGACACGTAGCCCGAATACGGCAAGGGTGATAACCGGGATACGAAGGTGTCGTCCTTCTACTAGTAGAAAAGGTTAATATTTCCGTAGTATGACTGATCATCGTGTGCGGTGGCTCCAACGAATGTCCTTTTCTTCCAATTGGAATTGTGATGCATTACCGTAACCCAAGCCTAGGTGCTGGGTTTACCATTATGGTATTCGCAGGATAATAATCCATTAAAGAATTATTTTCATAAGAAGGTGTGTATCACCAAGGAAAACCATTTTTGAAGAAAACGTATTTATCATATATGACGTTTTACTTGAGTTTATCATATAGTCATTTCATACGGTACATTATTATGCTGGGCATTATAGCTCACTCTTGCTTTCTTTTAAATGACACAACACAACAGATAACCAGTATGCCGGTGTGAGACTTAGTCTCTTGCAGTCATGGGGAGAATCCCTTGCAGCTTTGTCTCAGGTGGGCTAGAGTATCAGATAGGTATAAGATATCAGCCGTAATTATTGTAAGTTCATGTAGAGGTTATGAATAATTGTTTGAGATCCTGTAAAGTACATTTGAGTTTTAATAACATATGATACTTGTTGTACGTCATTTCTAAGGCTATAACTTGTGAGTTTGTGAGATTGGGGGTCTGTGATATGGAATTATTGGATTATTGAGTTAATGCAGGTTACACATGATTGAAGGATTGCGTGATGACCCAGATTTCTGACCCCGGATTTGGGGGCGTTACAGAAATGGTATCAGAGCCATAAGTTATAGTACTCAGAGACGAGAGTGTTAGGAGTCTGTCTGGATGCGAGATTTCTTAAGAGCTCATATAGAGTTCATCATTGGACTACCGGATGTAGCCTCAATGTGTAGGTTAGGATAAGTGTATATTTGAGGTATTAAAGTATGACTAATAGGACCATTGGAGATTATCAGAATGATGAGGAGAAAAATTAGAATCATATATGATTTGGCAAGTATGTGGATGTAGAACTCGGAGCTGAGTCTCTAGGGCATTTGGGGTAAAGATGATATTACTAACACCATATGTTCATTGTGATAACATGAGTCTGGTTACTCGTAGTTCTTTATAGGTTGCCCATGAAGGGGCATCACATGTAAGAACCATAAAGTCTAACTATTAGTATACAGTTGAGGTTATTGACCCAAACTAGTTGAAGGTGTCATTTTACCAATGAGGATGGGAATGTCGTATTAATCACAAACTCACCAGAGATAGTGTTCAATATACCCTTACGGATTCTAATTCTATTACGGAATATTTAAATGTAATATAAGAATGTTATCATAAGACGAGTACACTACGTGATATTATTAGTGTGCTTAACATGTAAGGTTATGATGGTTTAGCTCAGAGATCGAGAGCATCGAGAATTGATGGCATGACTATAATTGAATGGCGTAAGATTACAATGAGCGATAGTTCGTTCTTAGAACCTTTTAAAAAGGATAGACCAGTGAGTCTAGAGCAAAATTCTTCGGTAGATATGATGTCAGAGGCTACGTATATATACTCGTAGACCTCTAATATATTCGGTAACGTATGTTCAATTACACATACATGCCACTGAACTTATGGACTGCATTGAGATCCCTAAGAGATCTCTTTGATCTGTTCCCAAGGGGAACTGACCACTTATAGTTAGTAACGGATGCGTGTAGCAGGCAACTATCGGCTTAACAAATGTTTTTGGAATATTTCTGAGTAAGGTCTTCGAGGTAAAACACCAAAATGACAGATATACGTGCGAAAGTCAAGTTAGTAAGCGATTTTAAAATGATGTTGAAAAAGAAACTATTTGAAACATGGAATTATGAAGAAGAAGAGGTGGGATCATCCTCAGACAGATAATGACGAGAGCTAGGATAATCAGTGAAATATTTTGGCACCTACTCACTGTCACGTTACTCCCTCCAAATTGTTGATCATTCGTATTGCCTTGATAAGTCATATCAGGCAATGCTTTTCGTTCCCTACATTGAACTTCTGATGTGACCATCTTGAATAGTCTTTCTCCGCATCAGGACTTGTTCAATTCTTTTAGTTAATCCATGAACTTTCTTTCATAGATTATGATCTTCTTGTTCAACTCAGAGATATTTATACTTCATTTCAATTATCCAAGAGATTTTTTTATATAAATTTTCTCTCAATTCATCGATGAATATTCATAATGAGTCTCTTCATTTGATTCTTCTTTCATACTTACTCTTCTCAGTCGAGATTGTAAATATCTAACAAATTGTTAAAACCATGGATGATCTAATATCCATATATTCCTCGGGAATCCTTTTCTTCTAATTGGGATGAAATTATATATTGAACTTTGAAATCATAGTAAGGGTATCAATTTGATATTGGTATTCCGAATTTAATTTTATTTAAAGATCTGATAAAGTATGTGAAATAGGGCACTGTTAGATATATTTGATAATGTCATGTCTAATATGATTTATGTTTAGTTTTTAGATCTTACTTAAACAGGACAAATCAGTACTTAACTGGAAATCAGCACTTATACTGAAGTCAGAACTTAAGTTGTCAGAACTTAAGTTATTAGGAGATATTTATCAGGAGATAATATCAGGACTTAAGGAGACTTTCAGATAAGGAAGGCGGCTGATTGAAAGGAAAGAAGATCAAGACAAACGCAAGAAAAGATATGCATGAAGAAGGAATTCTATGAAGAATAGAATACTTGGAAGAAAAGATAACTAGTTGATATATTTTAGGAAGCAGAATTATATTCCATATCAATTAGCGATTATCTTGTAACTGTGTAGTATATAAACACAGACATAGGGTTTACACTATATGTGTTATCATTATCGAGAATAATATTCATTGTAACCCTAGCAGCTCTCGTGATAATTTGTTCATCACTGAGAGAGGACAGTTCCATATTATAACAGAGTTTAATAAAGTTTGTTTTTTGTTACTTGTGTTCTTTTAATTCGATTTAATTGTGATAAACACTGTATTCAACCCCCTTCTACAGTGTGTGTGACCTAACAAGTTGTATCAGAGCAGATCTGTTAACACACAAACAGTTTAAGATCCAAAATCAATTTTGTCTGAAGCAGAAACTCCAACCAAGTCCACCAAAACTGAAGAACCTCCAAATACTCAAATCCATAGTCGATATGAGACTATTAGAGTTCCCATACTGAAACCATCTGAATATCCCATATGGAAGGTGAGAATGTCTATGTTTCTGGAAGCTACAGATCCAGAATATCTTGACAGAATCAATGAAGGACCTCACAAGCCAACCAAACTCGCTGTTGCAGTTGCAGGTGAACCAGCAAAGTCTGTACCAAAGGAGAAGAGTGATTACACTGCTGAAGATATCTCTTCAATTGCTAAGGATGCTAAGGTACGACACTTGCTGCATAGTGCCATTGATAATGTCATGTCAAACAGGGTAATTAACTGCAAGACTGCAAAGGAGATATGGGAAGCCTTGGAGACAAGATGCCAGGGAACTGATTCAATTAAGAAAACAGGAAGACTATACTCACTCAAGAGTATGAGCACTTTGACTCAAAGTCTGATGAGTCATTAACTGGCTTATATGACAGATTTGTCAAACTCTTAAATGATTTGTCACTAGTTGACAAGGAATATGATCTTGAAGATTCAAATCTTAAATTCCTGTTAGCTCTTCCTGAAAGTTGGGATTTGAAGGCCACAACTATAAGAGACAACTATAATCTTGAAGAAACAACTCTTGATGAAATTTATGGGATGCTCAAGACTCATGAACTTGAGATGGAACAAAGAAGCAAGAGGAAAGGAGCAAAGTCAAGGACAGTTGCTCTTAAGGCTGAGGAGGAATCTCCCAAAGCAGCTACCTCAAGGAAAGGTAAGGGAAAAGCTCTCATCACAAAGTCTGATACTGAGTCATCAAGTTCTGATAGTGATGATGACTCAGAAACTGAAAGCTTGCCTGAGATGGATGCTGATGAAGAGATGATGAAGCTGTGTACTCTTATGGTGAAAGGAATCACATGGATTGCATACAGAAAATTCAGGAAGGGACAGAAGTTTTCCAAGAAAGGTGCAAGTTCTGATAAGAAGAGTTTCAGAAAATCTGAAGGCAAAGGAGGAAAGTCTGACATATGAGATTACTCAAATGTCAAGTGCTACAACTGTGGTGAGAAAGGCCACATATCTCCTGATTGCAAGAAAGTGAAGAGTGACAAAGGCAAGGCTCTTGTCACAAAGAAGAAAAGCTGGATAGACACTTCAGATTACGAAAGTGAGGAGAACTATGCCTTGATGGCAAATGTTGATAGCAGTTCTGATGCTGCTGAGTTAAAGGTACCTCAAACTACTTATGCCTTTCATACTGATGATATTAATGAGTTGAGAAGATATCTTAAAACCATGTTCATTAGTTATAGAGATCAAACTTTAACATGTGAAAGATTAACTTCTGAAAATCTTGCTTATAAAAAGAGGAATGATTATTTAGAAAAAGAGTTAGTCATGTTCCATCAAACTCAGAAAGATAGAGATGATGCTTTCTATGTTAGGGATGAAGTACTTAAAATGAATGAATCTCTAAAAACTGAGTTAGAAAAGGAAAAAGAGATTATCAGGACTTGGACTAACTCTGGCAGAACAACTCAGAATTTGTTAAGTAGTGGAAACTGGAAAGAAGGCTTAGGTTATGGAGACGATAAGAATGATAAGGGAATTGTAGAGATTAAGCCTATAGTTATTAAACAAAAGCCAAAGGTAAAACCTGTTAAGTTTGTAGCTGTAAAGTCTGATACTGAGAAATCAGGAGTTAAAGAGAAATTAACTTCTGACAAACTAAAACAGGAAAAGCCAACTGAAGTTAACATAAGCTTAATGTAATAACCCCAAAATTTTGAACTTTTTGTAACCCTTATGAATAGTGTTTTAGCTGAATGAGAAAAATTTTCATGCCACACTATGTAGGGGTTCTGTTATGGATATTCTGAGATTTTATTAGTACTCTATATGGTATATAAGTGTATGTAAATATCGTCAGAATCCAATTCCGAACACTTTGACTTTTCCCGGAAATCCACTAGATACGAAAAGAATTGAGTAAAAGGTAACAGGATAGAAAGGATTTAAATTAAAGGATTATAAGAGAGGATCAAAAAAGGAATATAATATATTGAGAAAGGTTAAGGGAACCTAAGTAATAAGATCCCGGGTATGATCCCTCAAACGATAAACGAAAACGAAAGTTAAGCGAACGTATAACAGATCATCGGTCATTAGGCAAACAATTAGGAAGTTAATCAAAGGGATTAGAGAGGATGATGTCACCCAACCAATGAGAAGAGGACAAGGAGGGAAAGATGACATCATAGCATGACATAAGCATGACAATGGGAAGGAAGGAAATGTGGTGGAATATTAACCACACAAAATCAAGGGTAAATGGGTAATTGACCTAAAATAAAACAAATCTAATTTCATCCACCAAGCCAAACAAATCATTTCTCATCAAAACAAAATTTTATTCTTCATCACCAAGGCTTTCTCTCGGCTTTTGCCATTTTCAAGAGAAAGGAATTTCAAAACTCAAGATCAAGGCTTCCTAAATTGGTAAGATAATTCCCTAGTCATCCTTATGCATAGTTATGGCTATCTTATGAGTTTAAGCCTTCAATTCTTTCTCAATCTTCTTCAAGAAATCAATGAAGAAGACAATGAATAGTGATTTCAAAGTTTTTAACTTGATTTTTTCTTGTTTTCCTTTAAGATCCAAGCATCCCTAAGTCATCTCAAGACTTCTTAAGGCTTCCTAGCTACTCCCACCACTTCAAGGAAGGTATATCATCTCCAAACCCTAGATTCCTTTGTATAATAAGATGATTTTGATTGTTATGGTGATATAGTAGCTTAATGCTTGTGGTTTAGAATTTGGGTTGGAGTGGTAGTGAAATGGATGGTGAATCTTGTTGTTTTGGTTAAAAGAACTTAAGTATAGTTAAATTCAAGCTTAAGCATAAGTATTGTAATAACCCCCAAAATTTTCAACTTTTTGTAACCCTTGTGAATAGTGTTTTAGCTGAATGAGAAAACTTTTCATGCCACACTATGTAGGGGTTCTGTTATGGATATTCTGAGATTTTATTAGTACTCTATATGGTATATGAGTGTATGTAAAGATCGTCAGAATCCAATTCCGAACACTTTGGTTTTTCCCGGAAATCCACTAGATACGGAGAGAATTGAGTATAAGGTAACAGGATAAAAAGGATTTAAATTAAAGGATTATAATAGAGGATCATAAAAAGGAATATAATGTATTGACAAAGGTTAAGGGAACCTAAGTAATAAGATCCCGGGTATGATCCTTCAAACGATAAATGAGAACGAAAGTTAAGCGAACCGTATAACAGATCAGCGGTCATTAGGCAAACAATTAGGAAGTTAATCAAAGGGATTAGAGAGAGTGATGTCACCCAACCAATGAGAAGAGGACAAGGAGGGAAAGATGACATCACCACATGACATGGGCATGACATGGGAAGGAAGGAGATGTGGTGGCTTTTTAACCACACAAAATCAAGGGCAACTAGGTAATTTACTAAAACAAACACAAAATCAAACCAACCAAGCCAAGCAAATCATTTTTCATCAAAATCAAAAAAGAAACCAAGGCATTGTTCTTCATGCTCTCGGTTTTTTAACATTTTAAAGGCAAGGAAATTCAAAATCAAAGATCCAAGCTTCCTAAATTGGTGAGTTAATTCCCTAATCATCCCGATGCATAGTTAGGGCTATATCATGAGTTTAAGCCATCAATTCCTTCTCAATCTTCTTCATTTAATCAAAGAAGAAGACAATGAATAGTGTTTTCAAGGTTTTTAACTTGAATTTTTCTTGTTTTCCTTTAAGATCCAAGCATTCCTAAGACTTCTCAAAGCTTCTTAAGGCTTCCTAGCTCCTCCCACCACTTCAAGGAAGGTATATCATCTCCAAACCCTAGATTCCTATGTATTATAAGATGATTTTGATTAGTAGGGTGATATTGTAGCTTAATGTTTGTGATTTAGAGTTTGGGATTGAAATGGTATTGAAATGGAATGGTAAATGTTGTTGTTTTGGTTAAAAGATTGTAGTATAGTTAAATTCAAGCTTAGGCATAAGTATGAAGGTTAAAATTGAATTGGTTGGGGCTGATATGATGTGATAAGGATGGATGTTGGTTGTATGTTTGATTTGAGGTTGAATTGGGTTGGTTTTGAATGGTTTTAAATTGGGAAATCGCGTAAACATAGCCGTCGTAACGTCCGATTTTCTTTGGACTGTTTTTGTGTATAACATTATGACCCGAGAACCCCCTTCTAGATTATGACCATTGCCATGTTTAGATAGTTCGTGTTACGAGCTTCGTTTTGATATGTAGTTCGTTCGATTCCGATGCACGGTTTAGGAGAAACGACCGTTTCAAGTAACGGCGTTTCGTGAACGAAACTTTTCCCCTCGCCTTACTTTGAAACATAGGTTAAAGACCAAAAAGGGTTAATTAATGTATGAAACATTTATGGTAAGTGTGTTAGGCAGTTGGTAAGACACTCGCGAAGGAATCGCCTTAAAACTCGTAAAGGTTAAATTATTAAAAATGGTGGAGCCGAGGGTACTCGAGTGACTTAAGAGAATCAATAAGCGCAAAACAAGCGTTAGAGTCTAAGTTAGTTAAAGTATAGATTTACAAGTGACTTTGGTTTAATTCCAACATACTTGTTGTTTATAGGTTACCAGACTCGTCCCGAGCCTTTTATCACCCCAAGTCGCTCAGGCAAGTTTTCTACCCGTTATACTGTTGTTGTGATGTATATATGTATATGCATTATCTTGTGATAGATGCATGTTGGTTAATTAGCAAATGTTGCGATATATTGAAGCATGCTGATATGGTATATATATGCATGCCTGTTTCGTATTCTTGCCATATATATCTGTTGGTTCAGTTGATAATACCTATGCCAGAGAATAGCAGTAATTTGCATATACCCTTAGTATAGGGACCCAAAGGTGAAAACATTTTCTAAAACCGGGAGTTGAGGATCCCGAGTAGATTTTATATATATATATATTTATATATATATATGGTTATAGTTTTCAAAACTATTAATCGAATAAGGTTTATTCGATAACTTTAACTTTATTTTATTATTGAATATTATTTCAAATATTCATCCGAGGACTTATGACTCCTTTATTTTATTATTGAATATTATTTCAAATATTCATTCGAGGGCTTATGACTCAGTTATATTATTAATGATTATTAATTGAATATTCATTTAAGGATGTATGACTCCGTTATTTTATTTAATGAATATTATTTATAATATTCATTCGAGGTATTATGACTCCGCTTGTTATTTAATAATATTCTTTATTTTATTAAAGAATAAGGTGTAAATAATCAAACTTATTTTCGATTATTCAAATAAAGATAGTACTTTCGTATAAGTATATCTTTGGTTATTTAATACTCGTTTCAAGTATAAGTTTTAATACTTCTACTTCAATTATTTTTATAAAGATTATTATTAATGGGAATATTATTTAAATAATAATATTCAGACATTTTCTAAATATACTGGGGACTGATTTACTTCATCAGCTTTACTCCAAACACTCTTTAAAGTGTTTTCGAGTCTTCAAAATGATTTTTAAAAGTTAGAGCGGATCCCAAAACTCATTTTTATATTTAAGATCTTCCTTTTTAAGGGGATTTAAATACTCGCTCAAAACCTGAGGGATCCGGCTCTGTGGTGTATTTTATATTCGCAACAAGGTTGCAGTTTTGGTAAATGAATTGATTACTTACCCAACATTCGGGAAGTAAGTCCATCTATTGAGTCGGCATAAGCAACATGGGCTCAGTGGGCGTCCATGATAGTGTAAGTGGCTCAGTGGGAGTCCATCAAATGCATAAGTGGCTGAGTGGCAGTCCAGCATAAGGTCCTATTACAACCAGGGTGATGACCAGTGGGGAATTCGTCCATCTACTAGTAGAAAAGGTTACTTATTGGTATCCTTGCCTGATCAGCAAGATATCTGGTTTATGCCAAAATTCTTTTCCTTTCCAAATTTATTGGATATTGCAATTCTGTTCATACTTTACATGACAGAGGTTTTCAGGAAATGTATAAAGAAGATGTATATGTGGATATATATATATATATATATATATATATATATCAGAACTTAATGAAGTATATCATAACTTCATTTCCTTTAATAATATTTCAAAGGTTTAATCTATTCAAATCTTGTCTGGTAGTCTCATCTGTGTGATGAACTGTTGAAAGCTCATTATACTTTGAACAATGGTAGTTCAAGTAGCTTTATAAATGATATAAGTATAGTGAAGTATTTGGTAACTTCATCCCTTGTTTTTACTTATATCTAGTAAGTAATTATCTTACACTTGATAAAAGATTCTAGTAAGTATCCATTTAGATACTTATATTATTTTTATCACTATATATTATCTTGCGAGCTATAAGGCTCACTCTTGCTTTATTTCTTCATCACACAACAACAGTTAGGAAAGATGGACAGACTCCAGCAGACCCAGCGCAAGCGCGTGGGAAGCGTCCCGCGTCTTCCCGATGATATTGTAGCTGCTATAGTTGCAGAGGTAGATCTATTGTAGATCAGACCATCTACTTTTGAGAATCAATTATGTATAATTATAACTTGTGGCAGATAATGGCAATTAACTGTAAATTTATCAAGTAATCATTTTGGGTTGTAATAACTTTTAAATTGTGGATTCAAAGACTTGTACTTATTTCAATTTCATCTCTGAGACTATAACGGGTTATGGTGTGTGTTAGTATGGGGTCACAGCATAAGGTTATTATTATTAATTAAGTGAAGTGATATTGTGGAAAGAAAGACCGTGACGACCCGGATCCCCGACCCCGGATCTGGGGGTGTTACAGAAATGGTATCAGAGCTAAGCGTTATAAACCTCAGAGATGATGCGTCGATATAATAACAAACTCACAAAGATAATAAGAACTCTTGCCAAGTTCATGGTCGGACTACTTAAAGTAGTACTGACAGTTAAAACCCTTACGGGAACCCTTATAAGTATCATGATAGTAACTTAGCTCGTTTAATGTGTAGGCGCCTGAGATAGAGGACCCTGAGATGTTCGAGCGTGAGCATGATGAGGCACTGCTAGATGTTGAGGATCAGGAGGAGCCTGAGATGAAGGAGGATGGGGAGGACCCCTCAGAGGAGTCAGAGACGGAGGTCATTGCTATTTCAGATGAGGAGGACCCCTCAGAGGAGTCAGAGACAGAGGTTATTGCTATCCCAGATGAGGAGGACCCGGATGAGGTTCCAATAGCTGAGGAGCGTGTTGGACCTATGGTAGTGTATGCTGGTACCCCATTACCCACACTTCCGGTGGTCAGAGCCCCTACCCCTCCACCACTATCTTGGATTCCCGATGATGACAGCTCAGAGACCCATACTTCCGAGCCTAGGCAGACCGAGGAGGCACCCTCAGCGGCTCCGGATTCACCACCTCTTGACCCTGCCCACAGGCAGTCTTCGTTAGCTCATGGATATGTTCAGGATGTTCTGAGGACCCGAGTGGCTGTTGCCGAGGGCCGACTGGATGAGGTCAGGAGGGAGTTGGATGCAGAGAGGGCGGGTAGGCGTACCCGAGCTTATGAGGCTAGGGCTTCTATACCCCGATCCTTGAGGAGGGAGCTTACGGGGATAGAGCTCACATCCCGAGCGAGGCTCAGATCGCTCCAGGGGGACAGGCATGGTAGGATCTCCAGGAGGCAGGCCGACTATATCTTCCGTCGTGCGATGGAAAGGGTATGGGAGCTGACCCGCTCCGGTGTATGATTCAGGATTGACGATGGAATAGTCTAGTTGTCTAGTTAGTCGAGGCCTTAGTAAGAGCCAATTTTCCGGGATAGTTAACTTGTATATAGCATCCCTTTTTCTGACTAGACAGATAGACTCTTGTGTATCACTTTTGGGACAGATGACTGTAGCACTGTTGTACTTTTGACCAGATCAAACTATGTATTTCTCGCATTATGTATATATTTGTTTCGTTTCGGTTCAGTTCCTTAGTGACGAGGTCACTGTTTTTATCATTATTATTACTGTACTTCGTATTAGAACTTTCTTAAAATAATAGAATTGCGATATACGTTCTCCCCATTATGAAGCTGTGCAAGGCACAATGTTGTATATGATTGTGACCTAACGTTGAATTTCCCAATAATTTTTTTTATTATCAGAATCATGCCGCCAAGAAAGATTGGAACTAGGGCGAACCCTGGATCTGAGGACCAGGGAAGCCATAACCAGGATGATAGGAACCAGGAACACAGTGAAGAGGAAGATGAGGATTATGTGGAACAGGATGACTCCCTGTATGAAGAGGAAGAGGAAACATATGATGTTGAGGGATTTGAGATAGAGACTGAAGAAGGAGAAACTGAGGTTGAGCAACCGGTACCAAACCCGGGCATGGATCCCATGGGCCAGTTCATGCAACTCCTAAGGCAGAATTTGGAACGTCAACCCAACCCACCCCCTCAAGGAAATAACAATACTGTGGCAAACTCTTTCAGGGCTTTTAAGTCCCCTAAGCCCCCTGAGTTCCACGGATCAGCCGACCCAGTTGAGGCAAGGGCGTGGTTAAAGGAAATGGAGAAATCCTTTGAGATTTTGAGTACCGATGAGGCACAGAAGACTGTATTTGCTACCTACCTTCTGAAAGGAGAAGCTAACTACTGGTGGGAGGCCAAGAAAAACATGGAGACAGATGCTATTATAACCTGGGAGAGATTTAGTCAGTTATTTCTGGGAAAGTATTTCCCGAGGTTTATGGAAAACCAGATGGAGCTCAAGTTCTTGGAGCTAAAGCAGAATAACTTGTCTGTAGCAGAGTACGAAGCGAAATTTACTGAGTTATCAAGGTTTGTGCCGGAGTTTGTGAGCACCGAGGAAAAGAAAGCTAGGAGGTTTCAGCAGGGACTGAAACCGTGGATTCAGAATAGGGTGGCAATCCTTGAGCTTACGGACTATGCCACTCTGGTGCAAAAGGCAACGATTGTAGAAGTCGGAAGTGAACAGATGCAGAAAGAAAGAGAGAAGAAAGGAATAAAGAGGAAAAGTATGAGCATGGGTGGAGGTTCCGCATGAAGGAGCTTCCCAACTAGATTTAATCGAGGAGCAGTGTCCCTACCAGGAAGGAACACTGGGTTTAAACGGCCAATGAGCGTGAGTGTGAGCCAGAGCGGTCAGAAGTCAAGAATGTCCTATTCCAACCAGTCTCGACCCCCATTGCCAGCCTGTAACATATGTGGAAGGAATCACGCTGGGGAGTGTAAAGGAAATCCAGTAACCTGCTTTAAGTGCGGTCGGGAAGGTCACTATTCAACTAAGTGCCCTTCATCAACCCCTGCCGTCATTCCAACCACCACTTGTCATCAGTGTGGACGCCCGGGTCATTGGAAGAGGGAATGCCCAATGAACAAACCAGCAGCTTCGGGAGCAAGCAGGGCTGCTTCTAATAAGCCACCTACTGCAAGGACTTTCAACATGACAGTCCAGGATGCTATGAAAGATTCAGATATGATAGCAGGTACCCATTCTCTAAATTCAGTCAGTGCAAACGTTTTATTTGATTCGGGAGCAACTGAATCTTTTATATCAAAGGACCTTGCGCGTAAGTTAAGACTTAAGGCTGAACCCTTGATAGAACCCTTACAAGTAGAAATAGCCAATCATGAAATTATTCCTGTTAACCAGATTCACCCCGCCTGTGAGATAGGCATAGGGGAGCAATCTTTTAGTGTTGATCTGATTCCTTTTAAATTAGTGATGTAATTTTGGGAATGGACTGGCTATCTAGCAATGATGCTCAGATAGACTGTAAAGGGAAGAAAGTTAAGCTAAATATCCCAGGGAAGAAAGAAGTTATATTTAGAGGAAAGAGGCAGACGCAGAAATTTTTGACTATGGCCGAGGCCAAAAGGATGCTACGAAAAGGAAATGAGGCCTACCTAGCCTATGTGGTGGACACGCAGAAGGAGGTGCCTAACTTACAAGATATTCCAGTAGTCAACGAATTTGAAGATGTATTCCCACAAGACCTTCCGGGATTACCACCCGATAGAGTGATTGAATTTGCTATTGAGTTGGCCCCAGGGACGGCGCCAGTTTCAAAAGCACCTTACCGGTTAGCCCCGTTAAAAATGAAGGAATTAGCTATCCAATTGCAGGAACTCTTGGATAAGGGTATGATAAGACCCAGTGTGTCTCCATGGGGAGCACCAGTTTTATTTGTTAAGAAGAAAGATGGGAGCATGAGGCTGTGCATAGACTATCGAGAGTTGAACACGCTAACCATAAAGAACAGGTACCCATTACCTAGAATAGACGATCTGTTCGACCAGCTAAAGGATGCTGTTTATTTTTCCAAGATCGACCTGAGAACTGGATATCACCAACTAAAGATTAAACCCGAAGATATTTCCAAGACAGCGTTCCGTACCAGGTATGGGCATTATGAGTTCTTGGTAATGTCCTTTGGATTAACCAACACCCCAGCGGCTTTCATGGATTTAATGAATAGAGTATTTAAGAAGTACTTGGACAAATGTGTGATAGTTTTTATTGATGATATTTTGATCTACTCAAGGACTGAGACAGAACATGCAGAGCATTTGAGGATAGCTCTAGGAATACTCAGAGAGGAACAGTTATATGCCAAATTCTCGAAGTGTGAATTCTGGCGGAATGAAGTATAGTTTTTAGGACATGTGATCAATAAAGAAGGAGTATTGGTCGACCCCTCCAAGATAGAGGCGGTCTCAAATTGGGAAAGGCCAACCACACCCACATAGGTAAGGAGTTTTATAGGATTGGCCGGCTACTACCGTAGATTTGTACAGGACTTTGCGAAGATCGCAGCCCCTTTGACCCGACTTACTCGTAAGACAGAGAAGTTTGAATGGACGAAGAAATGCGAGAACAGTTTTCAGGAATTAAAGAAAAGGTTGATAACGGCTCCGGTGTTGGCATTGCCGGACGGAAAAGGAGATTTTGTGATATATAGTGACGCGTCGCACAAAGGATTAGGATGTGTGCTTATGCAGCACGGTAAAGTGATTGCGTATGCGTCGAGACAATTGAAGGAATACGAGGTTAGATATCCTACTAATGACCTTGAGCTCACGGCAATAGTATTTGCCTTAAAAATTTGGAGGCACTACTTGTATGGAGAGCAGTGCGAGATTTTCACAGACCATAAGAGCCTCAAGTACATATTTACGCAGAAAGAGCTCAACATGCGCCAGAGGAGATGGTTAGAACTAATCAAGGACTATGATTGTGAGATTCTCTATCATCCAGGGAAAGCCAATATGGTGGCTGATGCCCTTAGTAGAAAGGAAAGACTCAGAATGATAACAACTTCGGAAGAATTGATAAGGGATTTTGAGAAAATGGAAATAGAAGTAAAGGTAACCAGAACCGGAACTGAAAAGCTTTTTGAGATCTCAATGCAGCCCGAGTTATTGGAAAAGATCAGATTGTGCCAGGAAAAAATAATGAATGAAGGCAAAGAGTCAATGACTGGAGAGGAGATCCATACTGAGAAAGATGATAAAGGGATAATGAGGTACTCCTACCGGATTTGGGTTCCGAATGTTCAAGAGCTTAAAGATGAGATATTGGATGAAAGCCATAGTTCAAGGTATTCCATTCACCCGGGAAGTACCAAGATGTATAGGGATTTGAAGGAATATTACTGGTGGCCCAACATGAAGAGGGACGTAGCAGAATGGGTAAACAAATGTTTGACTTGCCAAAGAGTAAAGGCAGAGCACCAGAGACCCAGTGGACTTTTACGACCCTTGGAGATTCCCGAGTAGAAATGGGAACAGATAGCGATTGATTTTGTTGTAGGCTTGCCAAGGACGAAAGCCAATCATGACGCCATATGGGTAATTATAGACCGACTGACAAAGTCAGCCCATTTCATTCCTATCAATGAGAGATACACAGTCGATAGACTGGTGGACATTTACCTTAAGGAAATAGTGACGCAACATGGAGTCCCAGCGTCCATTGTCTCAGACCGAGACCCCAGGTTCAACTCCAGATATTGGAGGAGCTTTCAGGAATGTGCGGGGACCAAGTTAAATATGAGTACCGCGTACCATCCCCAGACGGATGGGCAGAGTGAAAGGACCATCCAGACACTAGAGGATATGTTGAGAGTCTGTGCAATAGACTTTAAAGGGAGTTGGGATGATCACTTGCCGTTGATCGAGTTTTCTTATAACAATAGCTTTCATGCTAGCATCGGAATGCCGCCTTATGAGGCCCTGTACGGAAGAAGGTGTCGATCTCCCTTATACTGGGATGAAGTAGGAGAGCGGAAGATGCTCGAACCCGAAGTGGTCCAAAGGACCAAAGATATAGTGGATCTTATCAGAGGGCGACTTGTAGCAGCCCAAGACAGACAGAAGAAATATGCAGACCTAGCCCGAAAGGACAAGGAATATGAAGTAGGGGACTTAGTACTGCTAAAGGTATCCCCTTGGAAGGGATTAATGAGGTTCGGAAGGAAAGGAAAACTAAGCCCAAGATACATTGGACCTTTTGAGATATCAAGACGGATTGGAAAGTTAGCTTACGAGCTAGCCTTACCCCCTAACTTGCAGCAAGTTCATAATGTGTTCCATGTGTCAATGCTAAGGAAGTATCATCGGGATGCCAGACACATAGTAGAGTACGAGCAGGTGGATATGCAGCCAGATCTAACTTACGTGGAGAAGCCAGTAAGGATTATAGATAAGAAGGAGCAGGTGCTTCGGAACAAAGTGATCAAGCTAGTCAGAGTACTATGGCAGAATCATAATGTGGAAGAATCAACTTGGGAACTAGAGAGCACAATGCTAGAAAAGTACCCCCATTTATTTTCTGTTTGATTCCGGGACGGAATCCTTTTAAGGAGGGGAGACTGTAATAACCCCCAAAATTTTCAACTTTTTGTAACCCTTGTGAATAGTGTTTTAGCTGAATGAGAAAACTTTTCATGCCACACTATGTAGGGGTTCTGTTATGGATATTCTGAGATTTTATTAGTACTCTATATGGTATATGAGTGTATGTAAAGATCGTCAGAATCCAATTCCGAACACTTTGGTTTTTCCCGGAAATCCACTAGATACGGAGAGAATTGAATATAAGGTAACAGGATAAAAATGATTTAAATTAAAGGATTATAATAGAGGATCATAAAAAGGAATATAATGTATTGAGAAAGGTTAAGGGAACCTAAGTAATAAGATCCCGGGTATGATCCTTCAAACGATAAACGAGAACGAAAGTTAAGCGAACCGTATAACAGATCAGCGGTCATTAGGCAAACAATTAGGAAGTTAATCAAAGGGATTAGAGAGAGTAATGTCACTCAACCAATGAGAAGAGGACAAGGAGGGAAAGATGACATCATTACATGACATGGGCATGACATGGGAAGGAAGGAGATGTGGTGGCTTTTTAACCACACAAAATCAAGGGCAACTAGGTAATTTACTAAAATAAACACAAAATCAAACCAACCAAGCCAAGAAAATCATTTTTCATCAAAATCAAAAAAGAAACCAAGGCATTGTTCTTCATGCTCTCGGCTTTTTGACATTTTAAAGGCAAGGAAATTCAAAATCAAAGATCCAAGCTTCCTAAATTGGTGAGTTAATTCCCTAATCATCCTTATGCATAGTTAGGGCTATATCATGAGTTTAAGCCATCAATTCCTTCTCAATCTTCTTCATTTAATCAAAGAAGAAGACAATGAATAGTGTTTTCAAGGTTTTTAACTTGAATTTTTCTTGTTTTCCTTTAAGATCCAAGCATTCCTAAGACTTCTCAAAGCTTCTTAAGGCTTCCTAGCTCCTCCCACCACTTCAAGGAAGGTATATCATCTCCAAACCCTAGATTCCTATGTATTATAAGATGATTTTGATTAGTAGGGTGATATTGTAGCTTAATGTTTGTGATTTAGAGTTTGGGATTGAAATGGTATTGAAATGGAATGGTAAATGTTGTTGTTTTGGTTAAAAGATTGTAGTATAGTTAAATTCAAGCTTAGGCATAAGTATGAAGGTTAAAATTGAATTGGTTGGGGCTGATATGATGTGATAAGGATGGATGTTGGTTGTATGTTTGATTTGAGGTTGAATTGGGTTGGTTTTGAATGGTTTTAAATTGGGAAATCGCGTAAACATAGCCGTCGTAACGTCCGATTTTCTTTGGACTGTTTTTGTGCATAACATTAGGACCCGAGAACCCCCTGCTAGATTATGACCATTGCCATTTTTAGATAGTTCGTGTTACGAGCTTCGTTTTGATATGTAGTTCGTTCGATTCCGATGCACAGTTTAGGAGAAACGACCGTTTCAAGTAACGGCATTTCGCGAACGAAACTTTTCCCCTCGCCTTACTTTGAAACATAGGTTAAAAACCAAAAAGGGTTAATTAATGTATGAAACATTTATGGTAAGTGTGTTAGGCAGTTGGTAAGACACTCGCGAAGGAATCGCCTTAAAACTCGTAAAGGTTAAATTATTAAAAATGGTGGAGCCGAGGGTACTCCAGTGACTTAAGAGAATCAATAAGCGCAAAACAAGCGTTAGAGTCTAAGTTAGTTAAAGTATAGATTTACAAGTGACTTTGATTTAATTCCAACTTACTTGTTATTTATAGGTTACCAGACTCGTCCCGAGCCTTTTATCACCCCAAGTCGCTCAGGCAAGTTTTCTACCCGTTATACTATTGTTGTGATGTATATATGTATATGCATTATCTTGTGATAGATGCATGTTGGTTAATTAGCAAATGTTGCGATATATTGAAGCATGCTGATATGGTATATATATGTATGCCTGTTTCGTATTCTTGCCATATATATCTGTTGGTTCAGTTGATAATACCTATGCTAGAGAATAGCAGTAATTTGCATATACCCTTAGTATAGGGACCCAAAGGTGAAAACATTTTCTAAAACCGGGAGTCGAGGATCCCGAGTAGATTTTATATATATATATATATTTATATATATATATATGGTTATAGTTTTCAAAACTATTAATCGAATAAGGTTTATTCGATAACTTTAATTTATTTTATTATTGAATATTATTTCAAATATTCATTCGAGGACTTATGACTCCTTTATTTTATTATTGAATATTATTTCAAATATTCATTCGAGGGCTTATGACTCAGTTATATTATTAATGATTATTAATTGAATATTCATTTGAGGATGTATGACTCCGTTATTTTATTTAATGAATATTATTTATAATATTCATTCGAGGTATTATGACTCCGCTTGTTATTTAATAATATTCTTTATTTTATTAAAGAATAAGGTGTAAATAATCAAACTTATTTTCGATTATTCAAATAAAGATAGTACTTTCGTATAAGTATATCTTTGGTTATTTAATACTCGTTTCAAGTATAAGTATTAATACTTCTACTTCAATTATTTTTATAAAGATTATTCTTTATGGGAATATTATTTAAATAATAATATTCAGACATTTTCTAAATATACTAGGGACTGATTTACTTCATCAGCTTTACTCCAAACACTCTTTAAAGTGTTTTCGAGTCTTCAAAATGATTTTTAAAAGTTAGAGCGGATCCCAAAAGTCATTTTTATATTTAAGATCTTCCTTTTTAAGGGGATTTAAATACTCGCTCAAAACCTGAGGGATCCGGCTCTGTGGTGTATTTTATATTCGCAACAAGGTTGCAGTTTTGGTTAATGAATTGATTACTTACCCAACGTTCGGGAAGTAAGTCCATCTATTGATTCGGCATAAGCAACATGGGCTCAGTGGGCGTCCATGATAGTGTAAGTCGCTCAGTGGGAGTCCATCAAATGCATAAGTGGCTGAGTGGCAGTCCAACATAAGGTCCTATTACGACCAGGGTGATGACCAGTGGGGAATTCGTCCATCTACTAGTAGAAAAGGTTACTTATTGGTATCTTTGCCTGATCAGCAAGATATCTGGTTTATGCCAAAATTCTTTTCCTTTCCAAATTTATTGGATATTGCAATTCTGTTCATACTTTACATGACAGAGGTTTTCAGGAAATGTATAAAGAAGATGTATATGTGGATATATATATATATCAGAACTTAATGAAGTATATCATAACTTCATTTCCTTTAATAATATTTCAAAGGTTTAATCTATTCAAATCTTGTCTAGTAGTCTCATCTGTGTGATGAACTGTTGAAAGCTCATTATACTTTGAACAGTGGTAGTTCAAGTAGCTTTATAAATGATATAAGTATAGTGAAGTATTTGGTAACTTCATCCCTTGTTTTTACTTATATCTAGTAAGTAATTATCTTACACTTGATAAAAGATTCTAGTAAGTATCCATTTAGATACTTATATTATTGTTATCACTATATATTATCTTGCGAGCTGTAAGGCTCACTCTTGCTTTATTTCTTCATCACACAACAATAGTTAGGAAAGATGGCCAGACTCCAGCAGACCCAGCGCAAGCGCGTGGGAAGCGTCCCGCATCTTCCCGATGATGTTGTAGCTGCTATAGCTGCAGAGGTAGATCTATTGTAGATCAGACCATCTACTTTTGAGAATCAATTATGTATAATTATAACTTGTGGCAGATAATGGCAATTAACTGTAAATTTATCAAGTAATCATTTTGGGTTGTAATAACTTTTAAATTGTGGATTCAAAGACTTGTACTTATTTCAATTTCATCTCTGAGACTATAACGGGTTGTGGTGTGTGTTAGTGTGGGGTCACAGCATAAGGTTATTATTATTAATTAAGTGAAGTGATATTGTGGAAAGAAAGACCGTGACGACCCGGATCCCCGACCCCGGATCTGGGGGTGTTACAAGTATAAATTTTAATATTGAATTGATTGGGGATGTTAGGATGTGGTATGGATGGAGTTTGGATTGGGATGTGATTGTGGCTTGATTATGGGTTGTTTTGGAATGGTTTAAATTTGGGAAATCGCGTAAACATAGTCGTCGTAATGCCCGATTTACCGTAGACTGTTTTTGTTCTTAACACCAGAACCCTTGAACTCACTGCTAGGTTTTGACCATTGCCATGTTTAGATAGTTCATGTTACGAGCTTCGTTTTGATATGTGGTTCGTTTGATTCCGATGAACGGTTTAGGAGAAACGGCCGTTTTAAGTAACGACATTTCGCGAACGAACCCTTACCCCTCGCCTTACTTTGAAACATAGGTTAAAGACCTTAAAGGACTAATTGAAGTATGAAACATTTATGTAAGGTGTAATAGGCAGTTGGTAAGACACCCGCGAAGGAATCGCCTTAAAACTCGTAATGGTTAAATTATTAAAAATGGTGGAGCCAAGGGTACTCGAGTGACTTAAGAGAATCAGTAAGCGCAAAACAAGCGTTAGAGTCTAAGTTAGTTAAAGTATAGATTTACAAGTGACTTTGGTTTAATTCCAACTTACTTGTTGTTTATAGGTTACCAGACTCGTCCCGAGCCTTCTATCACCCCCAGTCGCTCAGGCAAGTTTTCTACCCGTTATACTGTTGTTGTGATGTATATGTGTATATGCATGATCTTGCGATAAATGCATATTTGTTATTAGCAAGTTCTTGCGATATATTGTAGCATGTGATATGGTATATATGCATGCCTGTTTCATATTCTTGGATTATATATCTGTTGGTTAAAATGCTTACAGTTGCATAATACCTATGCTAGAGATAAGCGGTATTGAGTTTACCCTTAGTATAGGGGATCAAAAGGTGAACATATTTCTAAACCGGGAGTCGATGTTCCCGAGTATAATATATATATATTTTTATATATATATGGTTATAGTTTTCAAAACTATTAATCGAATAAGGTTTATTCGATAACTTTAACTTCATTTTATTATTGAATATTATTTCGAATATTCATCCGAGGACTTATGACTCCTTTATTTTATTATTGAATATTATTTCGAATATTCATTCGAGGGCTTATGACTGAGTTATATTATTAATGATTATTAATTGAATATTCATTTGAGGATGTATGACTCCGTTAATTTATTTAATGAATATTATTTATAATATTCATTCGAGGTATTATGACTCCACTTGTTATTTAATAATATTCTTTATTTTATTAAAGAATAATGTTTCGATAATCAAACTTATTTTCGATTATTCAAATAAAGATAGTACTTTCGTATAAGTATATCTTTGGTTATTTAATACTCATTTCAAGTATAAGTCTTACAACTTCTACTTCAATTATTTGTATAAAGATTATTCTTTATGGGAATATTATTTAAATAATAATATTCAGACATTTTCTAAATATATTGGGACTGATTTACTTCATTAAATCAGCATTACTCCAAACACTCTTTAAAGTGTTTTCGAGTCTTAAAAATGATTTTTAAAAGTTAGAGCGGATCCCAAAACTCATTTTTATATTTATGATCTTTCTTTTTAAAGGGGATTTAAATACTCGCTCAAAACCAGAGGGATCCGGCTCTGTGGTGTATTTTATATTCGCAACAAGGTTGCAGTTTTGGTAAATGAATTGATTACTTACCCAATGTTTGAGAAGTAAGTCCATCTATCGAGTCGGCATAAGCAACATGGGCTCAGTGGGCGTCCATGATAGTGTAAGTAGCTCAGTGAGAGTCCATCAAATGCATAAGTGGCTGAGTGGCAGTCCAGCATAAGGTCCTATTGCGACCAGGGTGATGACCAGTGGGGAATTCGTCCATCTACTAGTAGAAAAGGTTACTTATTGGTATCTTTGCCTGATCAGCAAGATATCAGGTTTATGCCAAAATTCTTTCCTTTCCAAATTTATTGGATATTGCAATTCTGTTCATACTTTACATGACAGAGGTTTTCAGGAAACGTATGTATATATATAGGTGTATATATATATCGGGACTTAATGAGGTATATCATAACTTCATTTCCTTCAAAATATTTCAAAGATTGAATCTATACAAGTCTTATCTTGTAGTCTCATCAGTGTGATGAACTTTTGAAACTAACTATAACTTGAACGGTGGTAGTTCAAGTAGTATTTGGAAAAGATATAAGTATATTGGAGTATCTTGTAACTTCATCTTTTAAACTTATATCTAGCAAATGATTATCTTATGCATGACAAAGATTTCAGAAAAACGTTGAGACAAGGTTAGATATATGAGATCACCTTGCAACGATATTTTTATACAGTTATACACTGGAACTCTGTGTGTATTATGCATGGAAGAGGACTTCAAATATTTTGAAAAGTATATATGTATATATATATATATATACTGAATATTTTGCGACTTCATCGCATTAAGATATCAAACTTGGTTCATTTCTTTTGACCAAGACTTTCATGAGTACTATGAGAACGCTCGCATATTGTAAATCATTATACATATTATTTTGGTGGGCTTGCTGCTCACCCTTGCTTTCTTCTTTCATCACACAACAACAGATAGAAAAGATGAACAAGACCAAGCTTCCAATTCGCAAGCGGTTAGGAAACGTTCCGCAGTTTTCTGGAAGCGTTGATGCCGCCGTAGCTGAGGTAGGAGCTACCAATAGGCTAGGCTTTCAACTTTTGATGTACCAGATTATGTATATTTATGAATTGTAATAATGGTAAAGAAATGTAAATTTATTCAGAAACCCTTTTAAGGTGTAATTGTTGGGTTCCGAAGGCATAAAACGCAGCGGATAAACGTAAATAAAACAAAATTCGAAACCCAAAAACAGGATCCATGTATAATTATGGGCAGATTATGGAGATAACGAATCATACCTTTCAAGAGATTAACTTTTACGAACTCAACGGAGATCCTAGCTATCACGCTTTGTGTCTACCTCTCGGAGAAACACCTCTATGGTATCCACACGAGCACCTTCAAGAACGTCTCACGAACTTGACTACGGAATGGATGTACTAGCCTCCTTCTTGACGATCTGAATTGCCTCTGCCTCTCTTTGCTGCTAGGGTTTTCTTAAAAAACGTTTAAGCCTCTTTAACCTCTCATTATCTATTTATAATGACTGATTAAAAAGGCCCATAATAGCAAAGCCCAACCCTAGTAGGTATTGGATTAAATAATAAAAACGAATTTCTATTATTTAATTAATAACTAAGTCATACTTAATTATTATGGGCAAAAACATTCCTTTTAATTCGAATTTATATTATCTCAATTAAGTCTTACTTAATTATAATAAAATTCAAATAATCATCAATTAATTTAAATCCATAATTTAAATTAACTATTCCATTAAGTGCTCTATTTGTGCGACCCTATAGGCTATTATTTAATTGGCAATAATTTTATTCTCTAATAAAATTATAAACAATGAGCGGTATCTAGTAATACATCATTGTTACCCAATTAAACAATAATTAAATCGTGATCAGATAAAACCTTTCGTGATTAATGTTTTTCCGTGTAATATAATCCCTTTAACCATACATATTATAGATTAAACTCGAGGCATGTATTTAGTCATCCTCTTCAACATTTAATCTGGGTTTACTTGATGCATGAGTAGATTATTGAAACAAATCATTATTTGAGCATGGCCATGCTTTTATAATCTCACTCAATCAAGAGGCCAATAATATCTCTCCTAATTATAGGAGGGTTAAATCCTTTATCTATCATTCATATTTCTCATACGACTCATGATATACCCGATGTCCACTTTTATCATCACCCGATCAAAAGTAACTTTTAATGTAGTCAAAGTATATTAATCCTCGTATAGAAATATAATGATTTCAAGTCAAAGGATCGTTACACCATTATCACTGTGAGTCTTTCTTATGACTTTATTAAACATGAAGAATCTCACTGTGGGTCTGTCCAGTACCATGTACTCTCACATGTACCTATGTATTGACTTCAGTATCCCCATACTTATAACCAATGAGATGTGGTTATCTTGTCAAACAACATACTAGTCTATCTATGTATTATTATTGTCCTATATAATAATACTCGACTAGGGACCTTTAAGAATATGATATATTATATAATCTCAAGTTCAAGTCATGTACTTAAACTATACAATTTGTATCATGATTCTAAGGACATTTATTATGCTAACAAAATATCGCAGTAATTAAGGTCATAATAAATACATTTATTGAATGATCAACTGACATAAAGATAAAAGAATAATGTATTGCCTCTAGGGCACCTACACTAACAATCTCCCACTTGCACTAGAGCCAATCACCCATATATCTAATACCCATGGAACTAGTGTGACCATCGTGCTTCTGCTGCGACAAGCCTTTGGTCAGTGGGTCTGCAATGTTATCATTTGTGTGCACTTTACATATGTGTATATCACCCCTTTCATTAATCTCTCGAATAAGGTGAAATCTCCTGAGTATATGTTTAGCCCGGGAGTGTGATCTAGGTTCTTTAGCCTGTGCAATGGCTCCATTATTATCGCAGTATAGATCAATGGGATCTGCGATCGATGGAACCACTCCCAAAACAGAAATGAACTTTCGAATCCAAACGGCCTCCTTAGCTGCTTCACAAGCTGCAATGTACTCAGCCTCCATTGTAGAATCAGCTACTGTTTCTTGCTTTGAACTCTTCCAGCTTACAGCACCTCCGTTTAGACAAAACACAAAACCAGACTGTGATACAGTATCATCTCTGTCTGTTTGGAAACTTGCATCGGTGTAACCTTTTACAACGAGTTTCTCTTCTCCTCCATACACCAAGAATGAATCTTTAGTTCTTTTCAGGTACTTAAGAATATTCTTAACTGCCGTCCAGTGACCTTCACCCGGATTAGACTGGTATCTGCTCGTCATGCTCAAAGCATACGAGACATCTGGGCGAGTACATACCATTGCATACATGATAGATCCAATTGCTGAAGCATATGGAACTTTATTCATGTGGTCCTTCTCATCCAATGATTTCGGACATTGGTCCTTAGAGATCGTTATCCCTTGAGACACAGGGACATATCCCCTTTTTGCATTTTGCATTCCAAAACGATGCAAAACCTTATCAATGTATGTGCTCTGACTTAGACCGATCATCCTTCTAGATCTTTCTCTATAGATCCTCATTCCTAGAATGTAGGATGCCTCTCCTAAGTCTTTAATGGAGAAATTGCTCCCTAACCACGTCTTAACAGCCTTTAGAGAAGGTATGTCATTCCCCATTAGTAGTATATCATCAACATATAGTACTATGAATGCCACATAGCTCCCATTAACCTTCTTGTAAACACACGGTTCATCTTCGTTTTGAACAAAGCCATACTCTATGACTATTTCATCAAAACGGATATTCCATCTCCTAGAGGATTGCTTCAATCCATAAATGGATCGACGCAATTTACATACCTTGCCAGCATTCCTTGGATCGACAAAACCCTCAGGTTGTGTCATGTACACATCCTCTTCAAGGCTTCCATTAAGGAAGGCTGTTTTGACATCCATTTGCCAGATTTCATAATCATGGAATGCTGCAATGGCAAGTAAAATCCTTATAGACTTGACCATAGCCACTGGTGAGAAAGTTTCATCATAGTCAATACCATGAATTTGTTTGAAACCTTTTGCAACCAGCCTAGCTTTATAGGTCTGAACATTTCCATCCATGCCCTTTTTCTTTTTAAAAACCCATTTGCACCCTATGGGTTTTACCCCTTCAGGTGGATCAACCAAAGTCCATACTTGGTTTTCGTACATGGAATCTATCTCGGATTTCATGGCTTCAAGCCATCTCTTAGAGTCTGGACTGTTCATAGCATCTTGGTATGTGAGAGGCTCATCTTCATCTATGAGCATCAAATCACCACACTGAGTCATGAGAAATCCATATCTCTCTGGCTCATGGCGAAATCTACCAGATCTACGAACAACCTGTGTTTGTTGAGCATTATCATTATTCTGCTCTTGTTCCACTTCAGGTTCAATGCTATTTTGCGGTTCTCGATCTTCATCGAGATCTATAGTTCTCCCACTGTTTCTTTTGGAAACAAAATCTCTTTCCATGAAGACAGCATCTCGAGCAATAAACACTTTCTGCTCAGAAGGACTATAAAAATAATACGCCTTTGTTTCATTAGGGTATCCTACAAAAATGCACTCTTCGGATTTAGGTCCAAGCTTGTCAGATTCTTGACGTTTCACAAATGCCTTACATCCCCAAACTTTCATAAAGTTCATGCCTGACCGTTTCTCTTTCCATATCTCATATGGAGTCTTTTGAACCTTCTTAGTAGGAACACGGTTAAGTGTGAAAGCCGCTGTTTCTAGAGCGTAACCCCAGAAACTAATTGGAAGATCTGCATGACTCATCATCGATCGCACCATGTCCAACAAGGTGCGATTTCTCCTCTCTGAAACTCCATTCCATTGAGGTGTTCCTGGCGGAGTGAGTTGCGATACAATACCACACTCTTTCAAATACTCTCTAAATTCGGTGCTTAAGTATTCACCCCCACGATCGGATCGTAAGATCTTAATACTTGCATCTCCGCCAATTTGCTTCTCTACTTCAACCTTGTATTCTTTAAATTTTTCAAAAGAATCGGATTTGTTCTTCATAAGATATACATATCCATATCTACTGAAATCATCAGTAAATGTTATGAAGTAGTAGTAGCCTCCTCTAGCCATTACACGCATTGGGCCACATACATCACTATGTATTAGCTCCAGACGTTTAGTGGCCCTTTGACCCTTACCAGTGAAAGGGGCTTTAGTCATCTTACCAAGCAAACAAGATTCGCATTCTTGGTATGATTCAAAATCAAACTTATCCAAGTATCCATCCTTATGTAATTTCGATATGCGTTTCTCATTTATGTGGCCTAGACGACAATGCCAGAGGTATGTTTGATTTGAGTCATTTATTTTAAGTCGTTTGTTTTCTATATTACAGACAGGGTTATCTAAATCAAGAACATATAAACCATTAAATAAACGCGCAACACCATAGGTTAAATCATTCAAAGCAAAAGAGCAACTGTTGTTCTTTATTGTAAACGAAAAACCTTTCTTGTCCAAACAAGAAACAGAAATAATGTTTCTGCGAATCGCAGGCACGTAAAAACAGTCTTCTAGTTCTAAAACAAGCCCAGAGGGCATAGATAAATAATAAGTCCCTACAGCTAAAGCAGCAACTTTTGCTCCATTGCCTACTCTTAGGTCCACTTCTCCCTTAGCCAGAGTTCTACTTCTCTGCAGGCCCTGCACATTTATACAAATGTGAGAAGCACATCCAGTATCAAATACCCAGGATGTAGAAATAGACAAATTGACTTCTATAACATAAATACCTGATCCAGAAATCTGAACTGCTTTCTTTTTCTTCAGATCCTCCAAGTAAATTGGACAGTTTCTCTTCCAGTGACCATCTTTCTTACAGTAGTGACATTCACCCTTGGCCACACCACCTTTAGGCTTTAAAGCCTGTTTGGGACCTGACTTTGGCTTGGTTGTAGAATCAGATCCAATCTTCTTCTTACCCTTCCATTTTCCCTTCCCTTTGGCCTTACCTTTATTTCCCACCATCAGTATGGGAGCAGGTTCAGCTGTCTTCATGTTGGTCTCATATGTTCTCAACATATGCAACAATTCAGTAGGTGTTTTGTCAAATTCATTCATATTGTAGTTCACAACAAACTGAGTGAATTTGTTGTTCAAAGAATTCATGATTAGGTCAATACCAGTTTCCGGACCAATCGGGAAACCCAAAGTTTCAAGGTACTCAATGTAACCAATCATCTTCAGAACATGTGGGCCAACTGGTTCACTCGCCCCTTGTTTGCAATTAAAAAGTGACTTACTCGTGTTGAACCTTTCTTGACGAGTTTGGCTTGCAAACATGCTTTGCAAGTGCTCATTGATAGTATATGCATCCATATGCACATGTTGTCTTTGAAGCTCAGCACTCATAGTTGCCAACATAAGACATGCAACATCATTTGCATCATTCTCATCCTTTGTGCGTGCTGCTCGTTCATCAGCAGTAGCACCCTCAGGAAGGGGGCCTGGAGGAGGAATATCAATGACATGAAGCTTGCGCTCCTGCCTGAGGACAATCCTCAAATTCCTCTGCCAGTCTAGGAAGTTGTTTCCTCCTGTCAGCTTGTCCTTCTCAAGGACTGAACGTACGGATATTGTGTTTGTGTTGTTTGCCATTACTCAGTATCTACAATAATAAAAGCGCAAAATAAACATTAGATTGTCTGAGTTAAAATTTTATGTTCATATGATTATGATATATTCGTAATATATCTCCCACTATTTTTTTTTATCAAATTAATAGCCCTAACTATTAATTCGGAAAGTATATCCCATAAATCTTTCTAGTGAGCCAAGATCCATATTTCGTCATGTTCTAAGTCAACCACTGGTATCCTTAAAACATGATTATTTAGGTAGACAACAGTTGTCAATTATATCATATATAATTCTTGGATAATTTGGTGAACAACAATTGATCTTATCTATCTAATAGATTTTTAACCAAACTCTATGCTTCTAAGTTCATAATAGTTGAATATAACCGTTTATATTCACCTTATTATGATGACTCAGTTAAGTTAGACCCAATGATACAACGTCCGAATATAACCGTTTATATTCGTCGCATTTCACCATGATAGATAGGAGTCCCCTGCCACTGACAGCCCTTCCCCTTATCGATCTAGGATTTAATGAGTGTTCATTCATTGGAAAGCATCTGATTAAAACTTAATATTTTTACTTAGGGATTTTAATTTAGAACGATCATGATCCCATCATAAAGAGATTCCCAATTTTTCCTTGAATAAAATACTTCAAATCAATACTCGTCAATGGTTTGATTTCCAGGTAGTGGAGGAGTCACATCGGTCTCGCTTAAAACCCACAGCCTTACAAGTTCTATGAACCCGTTGTTGACAAAATCGCCCCATGTCAGAAATAAAGAAAATTCGTATTTTATTCCGTGTTTCATAAACACGAGAATCTCATGATCGTTTGTTAATTTTAAATCTTGAGTCGTTACAGATTTTATCTTGTTTAAAGGCATGGCATGGGTGATGTATCTAATACATACATACATCATTAATCTAATTAAAACATGCATTTTTCTACTCTACACATACTATTTATACATCATATGAAAAGTACGTAAAGTAAACGTGCAATAGTTATGGCCCAATCCTATGTGATCTTTTCAGGCTAATGAAAAGATCAAGGTCAATCTATGGTGTAAAAATAACTATTACATATGTCTTCTCTATTGCTTCCATTGTCTCCTTGGCCTCCATAGGATGCCTCCTCTTTCCCTTGTCCTTCTAGGATGTTACATTAAGAATTATACTAATGAACTTACAAAAGAACTCGAGTTACATTCGAGATAAAACAACTACAAATAGAAAACGACATGCAAGTCGTATTTATTACAAACCAAAAGAATAAACCATTACAACTAAGGTCTTAAGGCCATAACTATGCACCATGCTCAGTAACCATTAAAGAACATGATAGATCATATAAAGATGACATACTATTTATCACTTATCATGATCCAATCAAGAATAATAAATAAGTAAAGCATATGTCATAAGCACAAATTAAAAACGAAACCCTAACCACGCGGTTCGACCTCCGCGGTGAGGTCGCTGGGGGGGTTCGGGGGGGCAGCGAGCCCCCCGATGGCGGAAATTTTTGCAAAATCAAGTATCAGAATACTAGAAAAACATGTATCAGAATACTATTCCAGAAGCATGTATCAGTATACACACGATCCATATCCCAGTTACCAAAAACGTGTATCAGTATACATATTTTAAGAGATCGCATACATATGAGTTATGGCAGATCTTAAACATACTAGTATCATCATATAGATCATTAACAGATTCATCATATCATTCATATAACATAACTGTTATCATGGCAGACTCATATAACATAACTGTTATCATGGCAGACTCATCACACATGCATACTTGTAAAAATACAGTAAACACGTAACCAAATCAGCCCCTTATACACGTAGCTCTGATGCCATTGTTGGGTTCCGAAGGCATAAAACGCAGCGGATAAACGTAAATAAAACAAAATTCGAAACCCAAAAACAGGATCCATGTATAATTATGGGCAGATTATGGAGATAACGAATCATACCTTTCAAGAGATTAACTTTTACGAACTCAACGGAGATCCTAGCTATCACGCTTTGTGTCTACCTCTCGGAGAAACACCTCTATGGTATCCACACGAGCACCTTCAAGAACGTCTCACGAACTTGACTACGGAATGGATGTACTAGCCTCCTTCTTGACGATCTGAATTGCCTCTGCCTCTCTTTGCTGCTAGGGTTTTCTTAAAAAACGTTTAAGCCTCTTTAACCTCTCATTATCTATTTATAATGACTGATTAAAAAGGCCCATAATAGCAAAGCCCAACCCTAGTAGGTATTGGATTAAATAATAAAAACGAATTTCTATTATTTAATTAATAACTAAGTCATACTTAATTATTATGGGCAAAAACATTCCTTTTAATTCGAATTTATATTATCTCAATTAAGTCTTACTTAATTATAATAAAATTCAAATAATCATCAATTAATTTAAATCCATAATTTAAATTAACTATTCCATTAAGTGCTCTATTTGTGCGACCCTATAGGCTATTATTTAATTGGCAATAATTTTATTCTCTAATAAAATTATAAACAATGAGCGGTATCTAGTAATACATCATTGTTACCCAATTAAACAATAATTAAATCGTGATCAGATAAAACCTTTCGTGATTAATGTTTTTCCGTGTAATATAATCCCTTTAACCATACATATTATAGATTAAACTCGAGGCATGTATTTAGTCATCCTCTTCAACATTTAATCTGGGTTTACTTGATGCATGAGTAGATTATTGAAACAAATCATTATTTGAGCATGGCCATGCTTTTATAATCTCACTCAATCAAGAGGCCAATAATATCTCTCCTAATTATAGGAGGGTTAAATCCTTTATCTATCATTCATATTTCTCATACGACTCATGATATACCCGATGTCCACTTTTATCATCACCCGATCAAAAGTAACTTTTAATGTAGTCAAAGTATATTAATCCTCGTATAGAAATATAATGATTTCAAGTCAAAGGATCGTTACACCATTATCACTGTGAGTCTTTCTTATGACTTTATTAAACATGAAGAATCTCACTGTGGGTCTGTCCAGTACCATGTACTCTCACATGTACCTATGTATTGACTTCAGTATCCCCATACTTATAACCAATGAGATGTGGTTATCTTGTCAAACAACATACTAGTCTATCTATGTATTATTATTGTCCTATATAATAATACTCGACTAGGGACCTTTAAGAATATGATATATTATATAATCTCAAGTTCAAGTCATGTACTTAAACTATACAATTTGTATCATGATTCTAAGGACATTTATTATGCTAACAAAATATCGCAGTAATTAAGGTCATAATAAATACATTTATTGAATGATCAACTGACATAAAGATAAAAGAATAATGTATTGCCTCTAGGGCACCTACACTAACAGTAATGGCATATAATTTTGGAATAAAATGACTTGTGATTATTTTTGGATATTCATCTCTGAGACTATAACTTGTGGTGTGTGTATTTATTGTGGGGTCACAGTACAGAGTAGTTGATTATTTATTAAGATTGGGTGTTATTAAGGGAAATGGAACTCGTGACAACCCGGATCCCCGACCCCGGATTTGGGGGTGTTACAGAAGTGGTATCAGAGCTAATCGTTATAAACCTTAGAGATGATGTGACGTTAAGATAATAACTAAGATAATAAGAACTCTTGCCAAGTTCATAGTCGGGCTACCTAACGTAGTACTGACAATTAAAACCCTTATGGGAACCCTTATAAATATCGTGATAGAAGCGTAGTTCGTTATCGTATATGGTAGCGGAACTCTGAACCCTGAGGTTGAGGAGTAACAGCGCGATGATGTTTTATTACTAATTGGAGATCGGATTGTGGATCCGATAGAGCGTCTTAACGCAGGACGGGATGATATTGATATTGAGGATGTAGTGGTTGAGGATGTTGTCCTAGATGGGATTGTTGCTGAGGAGGATCTCTTGGAGGATCCTAACAAGAATGAATAAAGGACCATTGAGGAATTGATGACCATGGTTAGGTCGACTACCAGAGGTAGGATTGGCCGGTCACTACCGGAGGTTCGTTCAAGTTTGTAAAGATAGTAACCCCTTTAACGCGGCTTACTCATAAGGCTGAGAAGTTTGAATGGACAGAAAAACGCGAGAATAGCTTTCAAGAACTGAAGCAAAGATTGGTGATGGCCCTATGTTGGCATTGCCAAATGAAAAAAGGAGATTTTTTGATTTGTTGTGACGCTTCGCATAAGGAATTAGGGTGCTTCTTATACAGCACAACAAGGTAATCGCGTACGCGTCAAGACAATTAAGGGAATATAAAATTCGATATCCCCACCCATGAGCTTGGGCTCGTGGTAATAGTTTTGCCTTAAATATTAGAGGCACTACTTGTATGGAGAGAAGTGCCAGATTTACCTAAGCCATAAGTACTCTAGTACATTTTCCCGTAGAAAGAGCTCAACATACGCCAGAGGAGGCGGTTAGAGCTAATCAAGAATTATGAGTGGGAGATTCTTTATCATTCGGGGAAAGCCAATGTGGTGGCTGATGCCCTTAGTAAAAAGGAGAGACTCAAGATAATAATGTCTTTGGGAGAGTTTATAAGAGATTTTGAGAAATGGAAATAGAAGTGAAGGTAACCGGAGCCGGTACCGAAAAGCTGTTTGAGATTGCGATACAACCCGAATTATTGGAAAAGAACAGATTATGCTAGAAAAAGTGATGAATGAAGGCAGAGAGCCAACAAATAGATAAGAGATTAATACCGAGAAAGATGATAAGGGAATAATGAGGTATTCCTACAGAATTTGGGTTCCAAATGTTCAAGAGCTTAAAGATAAGATCTTAGATGAAAGCTAGTTTAAGGAATAAGATTTAGAGCAAACCCTGAACGTGATAGTCAGGGAGGTCGCCATCAAGATCGAATGAACCCATAACATGATGAAGTGGAAAATGAGGATTTAAATTATGTAAGATGACCCCAATTATGGGGAGTAGGAAGAAATATTTAGACTGAGAAAACAGAAGTCGAGCGAGATAGGGAGACCCGCGACGGTACTCCTATACGGAAATTCATGGACCTGTCAAAACAGAACTTATACTTTATTCCCAACCACCACCTTGAGGGAAACAATATAGTGGGAAATTCTTTCAGGACCTTTAAGTCGCTAAGCTCTCAGAGTTCCAAGGGACGAGCTGACCCAGCCGAGGCAAGAGCCTGGATAAAGGAAATAGAGGAATCATTTGAGATTCTGAATGAATGACGAATCACAAAAGACTGTTTTTGTCACTTACCCTCCTAAGAGAGAGGCCACCCGTTGGTGAAAGGCCAAGGAAGGCACGAAGCCAGAGGTTATAATAAACTGATTAAAGTTCAGTCAATTGTTTTCAGGAAAGTACTTCCCAAGGTTATGGAGATAGTGTAAAAGCTTTAGAGCCAGAACAAAGGCAGACGAGTATGATGAATTATGAATCTAAGTTGTAAAAGTTGTCAAGATTCGTTCTGAGGACACGAATCCAGAATGACGGGATGTTTGAAATCAATATTTATGTTGTGTTGGTTCATGAAATAATGATAAGAGAAACGAAAATAAAAAGAAATTGAAGTGGAAAGGAATATAACGGCAATAGAGTTTGAGGAATGATAAGGGAGTTGGGTATGAGGAAACCCTAAAGACTCGTAGCAATAGAAATAGAAGAGTATGTAATCGTCAGGATGAGGGTGATTCACCATGAGTTAAAATTGATGGTTGAGGGCATAAGAGATACATATATTTTATCCCCTGTAAGTTGGGAAGATTCGAGGAAACCTTGAGATAATTCTAAGGATAAATAATGAGACGCGAATAGACTGAGGAGACAAGAAAGTAAGAAATTAAGAAAATTGGATGAAGGAAGTGACCTTCAAGAAGGTGAAGTGTAAGACCGGTGGCATGATACCCAGAAAGGGAGACGTCCGATATGAAAGATATCCCAACATTGAGGTGACTATTGAGATAAACAACAAAAGTAAATAAGGAATTATTAAGAAGAGGTTCACGTTGAACACGACCAATATCTTCCAGAACATCCTTGTTATCATTACCAAATTAGGCAAGAAAAGCGGATAACCGTTGTTATCTTTTGGAGGCCATATTGATTGACCTCATTTTGAATACAAATGTTATTGTGAAATTAGGCATATACTATCGAGGTGGAAATGATTGAATAAGACACCCTTATCAGGGTTATATGACTTGATTTATCCATGGAAGGATGCAGGTACCTTTTAAAGGTGGAATTAAGGATAAAACATCGGTAACTTAAAATGAATCCTAGGGGAATGCATAAAGGTTGGCATTTCACCCTTAATAGGGATAGTATGAGTTTTGACAGTATGAATTGGAAAGGATTAAGGTAATAATAACCTTTAAGGATCAGTGGAGAAATTTTTCAGAAGTATATAGACAATGATTCTGGTATTAGTAAACGGTATTTTGATATGCCCTGTATCTAAGGAATACAGGAGGAACGATTCAAGGATAACCCTAGAGGTTTTACAAGGAGAAAGGTAATATTCAAAATTCTCAAGAATAAAAATGTTGATAAAGGAAATATGACATAATTATAATGATGCCAAGTGGGGCACGTGTTAAACCACGAGAAAGTAGGGATCGAACCAGTAAAGGTCGAAATTGTTCAGGGCAATTAGGACCTAAGATAAAAGATGTTCTAAGTATGATTGAGAGTCAGTCGTGACAGTGATTAACCTCTAAAGACTGAGGCAATAACTTATAGAAAAATGGTGATATTTTTTTTTACTCATCAGATATTAAAGAAAAGCATTTTCACATAAGCAGTGATTGAAATGAGGTAGAAAATTTATTTGGAGGTGGTTAAAATGACATTGACTGTAAGGAAATTTTACTATCAGGAAATGCCAAAGAGGTGGCCGATACTTTAAGTATAAGAGGACAATTACAGGCGCTCATGCCAGAGGAATACAGTGATAATGGTTGAAGCCGTAAAGGTTGTATATGGTTTGAAAGATTGACATTCCTTCTGATGACTGTGCAATACCCAACCGTAATAATAGTTGGTAAAGGTTTAATTCGTGTAATCGCCATGAGCGGGCTATATATCTTAGAAGCTCCTATCCTGAGGATAATCCAGGACCATGTTTCAAAAAGGACTAAACGAACCTTCGAGTTAAGTCTTCTAATTAAAGCATATGATTAAGAATGGTATTAACCTGCTATCATTGCTTTGATTGAAACTCTTCTGTAATTTTATCTGCTTCATGTCATGTATGTATGTCAGGATCAGGAGTGTTCTTCATGAATCAGGAATGGTGATTATGTTACTTCCTTAGAAGGATTTGATACGACATATATGGACTCCGTATAGTTAGATATTAAGATTTCATGGAAAATGAATGACGACAGTAGGTCATTAGTGGACCATAGTAATGCAGCAATGATTCTGCGAGTAATGAGCTGGTTACAACCGTGAGAGTTGTATTGGAATGGATGTTGAGATTGGGTACCACTAATCGGGTCGTGGTAGTGTATAGGTTATCATTGATAGACTAATTAAGTAGAGTATCTAACTATTGAATATTTATTCCCTCTTATGAAAGAGAGTCGTATTACTATATGAGGAAGGTTGCGGTACAAGCATAGAATTCTAGTAACGATGATGTCTAGAATGAGATCCCAGATTCGATTTTCGATATCAAGGGAGTTTCAAAGGTGATTGTGTATAAGCTCGAGGAAGAGCCTGGGTCCATAGAATAATGGACGGAACAGCGAAAATATTTAGGCATGTGAAATACAATGCTATAACACTTGATGTTGATATAAATATATATGTTTTGTTCTCCTATATCAAACCTCTATAGTTCAGAGGTAGGTTCCAAGCCAGATATATGGTGGCAGTATATTTTTTTTTCACATATACAATTCTCTTCAATTCGTTCTTTTCTCTTCTTTTCATTTCATATAAGCTGAGAAGAACAACCCTTCCAGAAGGGGAGGTATTGTCGAATGACTATCTATCTGTGTGATAGAAGCCGAGTAGGATACCATCTATTGTTTAATTGCTTGTCAAGTACTAAAGGCTGGCCACCTTCTGTACTAACTATGCAATGTAACAAGTGTTCATGATCATAGTGATCTCTCAATAAATTCTTTTACTTCTATATGAAGGACTAAGCTTTCAAAGATAGAAGCAGCTGAAAAAGGAGTAGTAAAGTTGTGGTGGTATGCGGAATGGAAACACATTCGTGATACTAAGGTTGACGAGGTTATTAAAAGGTTATAGAACGCTAACGAGCAAAAGTATAACCAGTATAATATTAGGAACAGAAGGTAGTAGCGATTACGAACTGGAAAAGAATGGGTATTGAGAAGCAAAAGCTCTAATGCTAAAAGCTATAATGAGAGTCTGTGCAATAGACTTGAAAGAATTTGGAATGATCACTTAACACGGATTGAGTTTTCTTACGATAATAGATCATATGTCAGTATTGAGATATCGCCTTATGAGATCCTTGAGGGAAGACAATGTCGATCTCCCTTATGTTAGGATGAAGTTGTAGAGCGCAAGATGCTCGGACCCGCAGTAGTCCAAAGGACCAAGGATATGATAGATCTAATCAGAGGACGGCTGGTAGTAGCCCAAGATGGACATGATACATATGTTGATTTGACACGAAAGGACAAGGAATAGGAAGTAGGGGACCTAGTGCGGTTATAGGTATTCCCTCGGAAAGGATTGATGAGATTCGGAAAGAAAGGAAAGCTAAGTCCACAATGTGTCGGACCCTTGGATATACTAAAACATATTGGGAAGATAGCATACGAGCTAGCCCTACCCCCGAACCTATAGCAAGTTCATAACGTGTTTCACGTATCAATGTTAAGAAAGTGTAAATCGGATGCCAGATAAATAGGGGCATATGAGCGCATAGACATGCAACCCGACGTAACCTATATGGAGCAACCAGGAAGGGTTATAGAGTGAAAAGGAACAAGTGCTTAGGAGAAGGGTTATTAAACTAGGCAGAGTTTGGTGGTAGGACCACAATGTGGGAAAATTTACTCGAGAGTTAGAAAGTGCAATGCTAAGAGAGTATCCCTATTCATTTTCTATCTGATTCCGGGACGGAATCCTTTTAAGGAGGGGAGACTGTAATAACCCCAAAATTTTGAAATTTTTGTAACCCTTATGAATAGTGTTTTAGCTGAATGAGAAAACTTTTCATGCCACACTATGTAGGGGTTCTGTTATGGATATTCTGAGATTTTATTAGTACTCTATATGGTATATAAGTGTATGTAAAGATCGTCAGAATCCAATTCCGAACACTTTGACTTTTCCCGGAAATCCACTAGATACGGAAAGAATTGAGTAAAAGGTAACAGGATAAAAAGGATTTAAATTAAAGGATTATAAGAGAGGATCAAAAAAGGAATATAATATATTGAGAAAGGTTAAGGGAACCTAAGTAATAAGATCCCGGGTATGATCCCTCAAACGATAAACGAAAACGAAAGTTAAGCGAACCGTATAACAGATCAGCGGTCATTAGGCAAACAATTAGGAAGTTAATCAAAGGGATTAGAGAGGATGATGTCACCCAACCAATGAGAAGAGGACAAGGAGGGAAAGATGACATCATAGCATGACATAAGCATGACATGGGAAGGAAGGAAATGTGGTGGAATATTAACCACACAAAATCAAGGGTAAATGGGTAATTGACCTAAAATAAAACAAATCTAATTTCATCCACCAAGCCAAACAAATCATTTCTCATCAAAACAAAATTTTATTCTTCATCACCAAGGCTTGCTCTCGGCTTTTGCCATTTTCAAGAGAAAGGAATTTCAAAACTCAAGATCAAGGCTTCCTAAATTGGTAAGATAATTCCCTAGTCATCCTTATGCATAGTTATGGCTATCTTATGAGTTTAAGCCTTCAATTCTTTCTCAATCTTCTTCAAGAAATCAATGAAGAAGACAATGAATAGTGATTTCAAAGTTTTTAACTTGATTTTTTCTTGTTTTCCTTTATGATCCAAGCATCCTTAAGTCATCTCAAGACTTCTTAAGGCTTCCTAGCTACTCCCACCACTTCAAGGAAGGTATATCATCTCCAAACCCTAGATTCCTTTGTATAATAAGATGATTTTGATTGTTATGGTGATATAGTAGCTTAATGCTTGTGGTTTAGAATTTGGGTTGGAGTGGTAGTGAAATGGATGGTGAATCTTGTTGTTTTGGTTAAAAGAACTTAAGTATAGTTAAATTCAAGCTTAAGCATAAGTATAAATGTTAATATTGAATTGATTGGGGATGTTAGGATGTGGTATGGATGGAGTTTGGATTGGGATGTGATTGTGGCTTGATTATGGGTTGTTTTGGAATGGTTTAAATTTGGGAAATCGCGTAAACATAGCCGTCGTAATGCCCGATTTACCGTAGACTGTTTTTGTTCTTAACACCAGAACCCTTGAACTCACTGCTAGGTTTTGACCATTGCCATGTTTAGATAGTTCATGTTACGAGCTTCGTTTTGATATGTGGTTCGTTTGATTCCGATGAACGGTTTAGGAGAAACGGCCATTTTAAGTAACGACGTTTCGCGAACGAACCCTTACCCCTCGCCTTACTTTGAAACATAGGTTAAAGACCTTAAAGGACTAATTGAAGTATGAAACATTTATGTAAGGTGTAATAGGCAGTTGGTAAGACACCCGCGAAGGAATCGCCTTAAAACTCGTAATGGTTAAATTATTAAAAATGGTGGAGCCGAGGGTACTCGAGTGACTTAAGAGAATCAGTAAGCGCAAAACAAGCGTTAGAGTCTAAGTTAGTTAAAGTCTAGATTTACAAGTGACTTTGGTTTAATTCCAACTTACTTGTTGTTTATAGGTTACCAGACTCGTCCCGAGCCTTTTATCACCCCCAGTCGCTCAGGCAAGATTTCTACCCGTTATACTGTTGTTGTGATGCATATGTGTATATGCATGATCTTGCGATAAATGCATATTTGTTATTAGCAAGTTCTTGCGATATATTGTAGCATGTGATATAGTATAATGCATGCCTGTTTCATATTCTTGGATTATATATCTGTTGGTTAAAATGCTTACAGTTGCATAATACCTATGCTAGAGATAAGCGGTATTGAGTTTACCCTTAGTATAGGGGATCAAAAGGTGAACATATTTCTAAACCGGGAGTCGATGTTCCCGAGTATAATATATATATTTTTATATATATATGGTTATAGTTTTCAAAACTATTAATCGAATAAGGTTTATTCGATAACTTTAACTTTATTTTATTATTGAATATTATTTCGAATATTCATCCGAGGACTTATGACTCCTTTATTTTATTATTGAATATTATTTCGAATATTCATTCGAGGGCTTATGACTCAGTTATATTATTAATGATTATTAATTGAATATTCATTTGAGGATGTATGACTCCGTTAATTTATTTAATGAATATTATTTATAATATTCATTCGAGATATTATGACTCCGCTTGTTATTTAATAATATTCTTTATTTTATTAAAGAATAATGTTTCGATAATCAAACTTATTTTCGATTATTCAAATAAAGATAGTACTTTCGTATAAGTATATCTTTGGTTATTTAATACTCATTTCAAGTATAAGTCTTACAACTTCTACTTCAATTATTTGTATAAAGATTATTCTTTATGGGAATATTATTTAAATAATAATATTCAGACATTTTCTAAATATATTGGGACTGATTTACTTCATTAAATCAGCATTACTCCAAACACTCTTTAAAGTGTTTTCGAGTCTTCAAAATGATTTTTAAAAGTTAGAGCGGATCCCAAAACTCATTTTTATATTTATGATCTTCCTTTTTAAAGGGGATTTAAATACTCGCTCAAAACCAGAGGGATCCGGCTCTGTGGTGTATTTTATATTCGCAACAAGGTTGCAGTTTTGGTAAATGAATTGATTACTTACCCAACGTCTGGGAAGTAAGTCCATCTATCGAGTCGGCATAAGCAACATGGGCTCAGTGGGCGTCCATGATAGTGTAAGTAGCTCAGTGGGAGTCCATCAAATGCATAAGTGGCTGAGTGGCAGTCCAGCATAAGGTCCTATTGCGACCAGGGTGATGACCAGTGGGGAATTCGTCCATCTACTAGTAGAAAAGGTTACTTATTGGTATCTTTGCCTGATCAGCAAGATATCAGGTTTATGCCAAAATTCTTTCCTTTCCAAATTTATTGGATATTGCAATTCTGTTCATACTTTACATGACAGAGGTTTTCAGGAAACGTATGTATATATATAGGTGTATATATATATCGGGACTTAATGAGGTATATCATAACTTCATTTCCTTCAAAATATTTCAAAGATTGAATCTATACAAGTCTTATCTTGTAGTCTCATCAGTGTGATGAACTTTTGAAACTAACTATAACTTGAACGGTGGTAGTTCAAGTAGTATTTGGAAAAGATATAAGTATATTGGAGTATCTTGTAACTTCATCTTTTAAACTTATATCTAGTAAATGATTATTTTATGCATGACAAAGATTTCAGAAAAACGTTGAGACAAGGTTAGATATATGAGATCACCTTGCAACGATATTTTTATACAGTTATACACCGGAACTCTGTGTGTATTATGCATGGAAGAGGACTTCCAATATTTTGAAAAGTATATATGTATATATATATACTGAATATTTTGCGACTTCATCGCATTAAGATATCAAACTTGGTTCATTTCTTTTGACCAAGACTTTCATGAGTACTATGAGAAGGCTCGCATATTGTAAATCATTATACATATTATTTTGGTGGGCTTGCTGCTCACCCTTGCTTTCTTCTTTCATCACACAATAACAGATAGAAGAGATGAACAAGACCAAGCTTCCAATTCGCAAGCGGTTAGGAAACGTTCCGCAGTTTTCTGGAAGCGTTGATGCCGCCGTAGCTGAGGTAGGAGCTACCAATAGGCTAGGCTTTCAACTTTTGATGTACCAGATTATGTATATTTATGAATTGTAATAATGGAAAAGAAATGTAAATTTATTCAGAAACCCTTTTAAGGTGTAATGGCATATAATTTTGGAATAAAATGACTTGTGATTATTTTTGGATATTCATCTCTGAGATTATAACTTGTGGTGTGTGTATTTATTGTGGGGTCACAGTACAGAGTAGTTGATTATTTATTAAGATTGGGTGTTATTAAGGGAAATGGAACTCGTGACAACCCGGATCCCCGACCCCGGATTTGGGGGTGTTACACTTAATGACTAAGAAGCAGCTTAAGCATAAGCTGAAAGATGTTAAGAATGTAAACAGGGTAAAGCCACCTAGGAAAAATAGGAATGGAAAGGAAGGTGTGAATAAAAACAATGATTATAAGCCTGTTCCTAATGCTCTTAGAAAAACATGTCATAATTGTGGAAATTCTAATCATCTGGCTTCTTTTTGCAGGAAGAATAAGAACATAAACTCCTTACCTTCAAAGTTAAGAGTTAAGAGTCAGTCTGTTAGATATAGGCCACAAAATCCTTGTTTTCATTGTGGTAGTTTATGGCATTCCATTTATACTTGTAAGGAATAACATAGTTTATACTATGATTATTATCAAATAAAACCTTCTTTAAAGAAAGTTAGCATTGTTCCTTCTAGTGTAAGTTCTGATACAAAGTCTGATAGTGTAAATACTGATAAGAAAAATGTTAACATAAACTCTGATGCTAAATCCGCTGCAAATGTTAACAAACTTAATAAGGCCAAAGGATCCAAGCAAGTCTGGGTCCTTAAAACTAATCACTAGTGGTCTTTGTGATTGTAGGGTAACAGGAAAAACATCCTAGTTCTAGACAGTGGATGTTCAAGACATATGACTGGAAATCAAGCCCTGCTATCAGACTTTGTGGAGAAAGCTGGCCCAAGTGTTTCTTATGGAGATGGCAACATGGGAAAAACTTTGGGATATGGAAATATCAATCAGGGGAATGTCATCATTGAAAAAGTAGCTCTGGTCTCAGGACTTAAACACAATCTGCTCAGTGTTAGTCAAATCTGTGACAGAGGTTATCATGTGGATTTCTTTGAAGAACACTGTGAAGTTGTAAGCAAATCTGCAAGCAAAGTTGTTCTGAAAGGATATAGGCATGGTAACATTTATGAAGCTAAGCTTTCAACAAGTACTGATGGTTCTGCAATCTGTCTGTTGAGTAGAGCATCAATTGAAGAAAGCTGAATTGGCATAAGAAACTCTCTCATTTAAATTATAACAATATAAATGAACTAGTCAAGAAAGATCTTGTGAGAGGATTGCCAAAATCAGTATTTGCTCCTGATGGCCTTTGTTATTCAAGTCAGAAGGAAAAACAAAGAAATCTTCATTCAAGAGCAAGACTGAATCATCAATTCTTGAGCCTTATCACCTACTACATGTTGATCTATTTGGTCCAGTGAATGTCATGTCTATTGTAAAGAAGAAATATGTTATGGTCATAGTGGATGAGTTCACCAGATACACATGGGTGTATTTCTTGCACACAAAAAGTGAAACTGCAACTATTTTGATTGATCATGTCAAGCAACTGGGTAAATTGGTCAAAGATTCTGTGAAGACCATAAGAAGTGATAATGGCACTGAGTTCAAGAATTTGATCATGGAAGAGTTCTGAAAAGACCACGTAATAAAGCAGGAATTTTCTGCTCCTGGAACTCCACAACAAAATGGAGTTGTTGAAAGAAAGAATAGAACTCTTATTAAAGCTACACGAACTATGCTTGATGAAGCAAAGCTACCAACCTATTTTTGGGTTGAAGCTGTGCAGACTGCTTATTTTACTCAGAATGCAACACTCATTAACAAGCATGGAAAGACACCATATGAGATGGTGAAGAAAAATAAGCCAAATCTGAAGTATTTTCATGTATTTGGATGCAAGTGTTTTGTTCTTAAGACTCATCCTGAACAGCTATCCAAATTTGATCTAAAAGCTGATGAAGGAATTTTTGTTGGATATCCACTTTCCACTAAAGCCTTCAGAGTCTACAATTTAAGAACAAAGGTAGTCATGGATTCTATCAATGTCTCTTTTGATGATAAGAAGATTACTGGACTTGAAGATTTCAATGATCATGATCAGCTGAGATTTCAAAATGAAGTTTTAAATTCTGATACTGTAAATCCTGATAGTCTAAATCCTGACAGTCTAAATCCTGATACTGCAAACTCTGATGGATTAAACTCTGATATTATTGAAACTGTGATGACTACGGAAAAGGAAGATGCACCTGTGCAGGGGGAGCATACTGAAGATACAACCATATCTCAAGAAGCATCAGAACCTACAACTGGCTCTTCAAGTTCTGATTCATCAAGTTCTGATGAGCCAAGTTCTGATAATTCTGGAAACTCAAATTCTGAAGGATCCAACTCAGAGAGCATAATTTCAGGGGGAGCATCAGAAAATGTTAATGAAGATAGCATGGATCATGTGGGAGTATCCAGTTCTAGAGAAAATCTTCCATTTGCAAGGAAGTGGACTAAAGCACATATACCTGACTTAATTATTGGAAATCCTGATGCAGGTGTCAAAACTAGAACAGCTACATCAAATGAATGTCTCTATAATTCTTTTCTTTCTCAGACTGAACCAAAGAAAGTGGAAGAAGCTCTTCAAGATGCTGATTGGGTGCAAGCAATGCAGGAAGAGTTAAATGAATTTGAAAGAAATAAAGTCTGGACCCTTGTGCCAAGACCAAAGAACAGATCTGTTGTTGGTACAAAGTGGGTGTTTAGAAACAAAACTGATAGTGATGGCATAATTACAAGGAATAAAGCATGGCTGGTTGCAAAAGGATATTCTCAATAGGAGGGAATTGATTATGATGAAACATTTGCACCAGTTGCTAGATTGGAAGCCATAAGGATATTTTTGGCTTATGCTGCTCACAAAACGTTTACAGTCTTTCAAATGGACGTGAAAAGTGCTTTTCTCAATGGAGAATTGAAAGAGGAAGTATATGTTGAACAACCTCCTGGCTTTGTAGATTCCAAACTTCCATATCATGTCTACAGGCTTGATAAGGCACTTTATGGCCTTAAGCAAGCTCCAAGAGCATGGTATCAGACCTTAGCTCAGTTTCTTCTGGAAAGTGGATTTAACGGAGGAACTATTGATAAAACATTGTTCTAGCTCAACCATGGAAAGGACTTACTTTTGGTGCAAATATATGTTGATGATATCATTTTTGGTTCTACAAATGACAGACTTTGCAAGAAGTTTGCCAAACTGATGCAGTCAAGATATCAAATGAGTATGATGGGAGAACTTAGCTATTTTCTTGGTCTTCAAGTCAAGCAGAATGAGGAAGGCACGTTTATCTGTCAATCCAAGTACACCAGAAATTTGCTGAAGAAATTTAGAATGCAAGATTGTTCAAGTGCATCCACTCTTATGGCCACTACAACAAAATTGGATAAGGATACTCGTACATCTGTAGATATTACTGATTACAGAGGTATGATTGGCTCACTACTCTATCTAACTGCTAGTAGACCTGATATCATGTATGCTACCTGTCTTTGTGCAAGATTTCAAGCAGATCCAAGAGAACCTCACTTAACAACTGTGAAAAGAATTTTCAAGTACTTAAGGGTACAGCTGATCTGGGATTGTGGTATCAGAGAATCAGACTTTAAGCTTATAGGTTACTCAGATGCAGATTTTGCAGGATGCAAAATTGACAGGAAAAGCACAAATGGAAGCTGCCAATTTCTTGGAGGCAGATTAGTTTCTTGGTTTAGCAAGAAATAAAATTCAATTTCCACATCAACTGCAGAAGCAGAGTACATTGTTGCAGGAAGATGTTGTGCACAGATTCTTTGGATGAAGAATCAGTTACTGGATTATGGGTTAACATATTTTAAAATCCCTATTTACTGTGATAATCAAAGTGCTATTGCTATGACAGGTAATCCTAGTTCAACACTCAATGACAAAGCACATCAGCATTAGGTACCACTTCATAAGGGAACATGTGGATGAAGGTACAGTGGAATTGCATTTTTTTCCAACAGATCAACAACTAGCAGATATCTTCACAAAACCACTGTGTGAAGCTACTTTTACAAGATTGGTAAATGAACTTGGAATGGTTTCAGGTTCTTTCTCTAAATCTGCTTAGTTTATATTCTGTTACATGAGACTCTATGATCAGTATTTACAGATATTACTATCTTTGTGTATTATGTGCTTAATTTGAAATTTGCTTAAGTGTTGATTGTTGTCTGATGTGAATTTCTAAACTCTGATAGTGATATGCATGTTTTCGTGACTATTCAATCCAATAAGGATAATTGTGCTAGATGTTGAACTAGTAGTCTTTAATATACTAAAGATCCCATGTTTGAAGTAATTGTCTGTGTGGAAATCTTTTAACACAAGCAAATTCTGATATTGAGCTTAGTTAAAGTTTACTTTGTGTATCTTGTTACTAAGTCAAAAACTAGAATAGTGCTTCTTATCTGTTAAGTTCTGATGTTAGTAAATCTGGTGAATGTACTAAGTGCTGATAAACCTCACTTATCAAAAGAAATAGAAAAAAAAAGAAATAAAAATCAGGTACTCCTTTGAGATCTAGAGTAAAAAAATGTGGAAGGGAAGACCCAAGTGCATTGCTGGTATTAAGTTATATGCATCAGAAAAGCAAAATAAAATTTTCTTGGTGACTTTTTACACTCTATGATTACTGGAGAAATACTCTGATAACAGCATAAATTCTGATAAGCAGTCGTGACTCACTTACACTGAGAAGCCACTATAAAATAGAATTTCAAAAGATGCATAAAATGAGCACAAAACAGTTGAGGTGGACTCATGCATGAACTCATTCTATAGTAGACTTCAGAATAATGACAGATTTTGAGCAAAGTTCTTAGTTATGCCTTATTTCTAAGATGTACTGAAGTGAATCAGACTTTAATCTTTATCTGATATTTAGCTTACTGCACACACATACACTCCATATGAATAATGAAAATTACTATGGTGATAAATGTTATTTTAGATGAACAGGTTAAGTGTCAGTTGTATAAATTCTGAGGACAAGTTATGATGGAAATTCTGATGATTAAGTTCTGAAGAAACGAAATCAGTATTTGTGTGAAGAATTACAGAAATAAACATTCACTTTTCAAGTTAAGGAGCCATGTTCTGATGACTGTTAAGTTCTGATATAAGTAAGTTCTGATATTAAATCCTGACTCTTTACTTGACTTATTTGTGGTTAAATCTGAAACAGTCATATTTAAAATCAGAATGTGTTTGGGTGAGTTATAAACAGTCAACATAATTTGGGTTATTGGTACTCGTATATGCACATTAATTTTTTTATACTTGTTCGTGTGCTCATTAACTCCTGTTTTAAGCTTCCAATGGCTGTCATTATTGCTCATCGGTCTAGGGAGACGAGGCTTTAATTCTTTTTCGTTTCACATTCCATGCATCCCTTGGTCTTCCCTTGTCTATATAACTGACCAAACATCCTTCAGTAAAAATCAATTCTTTCTTCTCTCAAACAATGACTCAGTTTGGTTGGTTTTACAACTATGGCACCGAAACTGTGCATATTTTTCAAAATGGAATTCCGACTGCATATCCTATCAACAATATTCCGTCTAATCTCTGGATTCAATTTCCAGAGATCATTAAAAATGACTTGTTGACTGACCAACGAAATCTTCATCTCTGTTCTCTCCGTTAGCAAGAACGGATCATCCGTCTTGCAGTGCTCTTCGTCAGCAGCAGACGGAGTTACTCATTAGTCTTCTTAGACTAGGACTAAAGCTGTTGATGTTAGGAATCGTAGATTAGGACTGTCTTGCAACTTTTACATGTAACTGCTAAATTTCATCGAATGTATTTATTTGATATATTAATGAAATTTTACTTTATTGCAAGATTTTATCTCTGAGTCATTTCATATTCTAATGACCTTTTAAATCCTAATATTAATCAAGTTCTGATGCTGACGTGTCAGTATTTATTTACTTGGTTTATTTTTGGTCATTACCTCACTGGTCATATTTTTTTTTTAGAATATTGGTAAAGCAGTAATAATCATTTATTTAGTGGGAACAGTTTTTTTTTAAAATAACAAAAACTGAACGTCCTTGATTAATGGGATTACTAGGTAAGTGGAACAGTTTTTCTCCTTGAAAACTGCATGTGATAAGTAATGATTACTGAATACCCGTGCCCATTAATTATCTTTTACTGCTACATGTCTGACAGGAGTCTCAACGGCTATTTTTTTACCATGTATAAGTAAAAAGAGAGAAAAGATTGTAAAATCTTTTATTCACTTTTATACTTTATCTCTCTCTTTTTACTCTTATAATCTCACTATTTTCTGACACAGACATTTTATCAAACACCTTACAGGAAACCTTATTTCTCACTTATTTCTCATGGCACCCAAGGATTTGATTATAAATGGAGCCAAGTTCGTACCAAACAACTATGCTGCAATCTTGAACAAGGCTGAAGCTCCATCTGATTTGCACTATGTGCAAGATTTTTTAGCAAATAGTGAGATTGGGTATGCTTTGACCCAACCTCACACTATCTCAAGCCAACAAGTTCTGACGTTTTGGCGAACTGGGATTTTTGATGATGGTGGTGCTACTGGTACTCCAAGCATCGTATTTGAAGTCAATAATGTTGAGCATGTGGTTACTCCTGGAGCAGTTCGTAAAGCTCTCCACTTACCAGAAGGCTGTACTTTTCCAATAGTGGAGGACCCTATTCTACAGCAGCTCATGGCCAGTTTGGGTTATGAGAAGAGTTTGGGAAAGCTTGGACAGTTGAAAAGGGAAAATATCAGGAAGGAATGGAGCTTTTTCTTCGATTGTATCACTAAGGCATTCGCCAATAAGTGCTCCAACTTTGATGCCATTCCAATCATGAGTCAGCAAATCGGGTATGCTCTTATTCATCAAACACACTTTGATTTTGCAAGTGTTGTGCTAGGATTCATAGGGGATAGGATGACAGAGGATAGGAATGTCATATACTTTGCTAGATTCTGTCAGCTTATATATAATTTTTGTTGTGCTGATGAACCCCAACCTTCCACTGATTTAATTCCACCCTTTAAGCTTGCAAAAAGGGCTTTTAATGATTTGTTAAATGCTGACATTAAAAAGAAAATGGTTAGACCCTTACAGATACCTCAGTCTGTAAAACAGATTCTTATAAATGCTGATCCTCAAACCTACACATCTGTTTACCCTGATGTTCAACCCACCAGCACATCCCAGCCACCACAACAACCATCAGAACATACCACATCTACACCTTAAACTTCTCAACCTCAATCTACTCAACCCTCCATCAGGACATATTTCAAACCATCACAGACATCTCAACCTTCACCATCAGCACATCCTGTGAAGCCTTCATCTTCCAAACCTAAGAGGACAAAGACTGTACCTCAGACACAACAGAAGAGAAGGAGGATTATTCTGAGGGATGAGTCAGACAGTGAGGCACAGGTTCCAGTATCAGAACCTGTTATTGTAGAAGCTGAGAAGGTCTCTTCTCAGAAGGATGTTGAAATTGGGAGTTCTAGGCCCCTAAAAAGGCTTAGAAAGCTAAATTCTGATGAAGCTCCCAAAGTCTCTCCATCTGCAAAGAGACATAAAAAGCAAAGAGCCAGGAGGGCTGTCAGTGTATCATCACATTCTTAAGAAACTCTGGAAGAAGTAGCTAATGAAGGCGGTCAGGAATCTCTGATCCCAACAGAACCAATGGTTGATTTACTTCCTTCAGCACAACCAGAAACTACTCAAGACAGACTGCCTACTCCTCCCGTGTCTCCTGTAAATGAACCAGTACATACTGAAGACCTAGGCACAAGTGCTGAGATTGATATTCACAACCTGATTGTGCCTGAGGTTCTGTACTTGGAAGCTCCACCAGCTCAAATCACTCCACCAACAACCCCAATTCTAGATGCTGATTTTAATGAAGATATTCCTACTACACCTATTCTGAATCTGGATGATGACAATCAGGTTTTAGGTGGGCATCAAGATTTGGCTGTTGATCAGAACTTAGTTGGAGATCAGCACTTAGAGGATGATGTTGAAGCATCAATAGCCACTCATACTATTCTTTTATCAGAGGAAGGTGATGATGCTGATTCTATAAGTTATGATGCTGCTAATGATGAAGTTACTAGTGAAGCTGCAGCCAATTTAGATGCTGATGCAGCTGGTCCATCAGGACATGCACCTCAACAAACTGTTCATAAAGCTGATTTAGTCAAGAAGTTTGTTGCAGGGGAAGCACCAGTACCTTGGAGTGAAACTCCTAGAGGAAAGGAGTGGACTAAAGAATGGAACTCAGTTAGTTTTGTTCCTTCTGAAAAGATTCTTGCTGAGCATCTTGCAAAAGCTGATGAAACGCTGATACATGATGATTTCAAGACACAACTGAGAGTTACTGCATTGAGTACAAGACACCTACAAGGTCAACACTCAATAACTCATGACAAGGTGAATAAAATTCAAGAAAACATGATCCAACAAGATATGAATCTGAAACTTGAAAAGAACAGATTTTTCAAGCCTACCTTTGACAGAATTGCCTACATTGAGAAAACCCAAGAGAAGTAACAGTCTCAGATTGATGAAATTTTGAAGAATCAAGCTTCTCATCAAAATCAACTCAATGAGATCCAATCCTCAGTGGAATTGCGTGTCTCTCTTCTTTTACCTGCTGATGCCAAAAAGGGGGAGAAAGTAATTAAGTCCAAATGCAAACCTATCAAGACACTGAAGGGAAAGGATGATGAAAAAAATGACCAGGGAAACTCTGGAATGGGTGGAGGTCATGGTCAAGGTAAAGGTCTTTCATCAAGTAGAACTGGAACTACAAGTCAAAGAACAAGTTCTGATACTGGGAGAAGAATAACTTCTGATACTGGTAGAAGGATAAGTTCTGATGAACATCTGGAACTTGATGAGGAGATTTCAAGACAGTTATTTCTGAAAGAAAATCCAGGAATGGACTTTGAGAGTCCAAAGGAAGAAGAAGCTAGACTTAAGTTAGAAAAAGTCAACTCCAAATCTGAAGCTTCTGTTGTTGAAAAGAAACTTCCTAAGGCTAAAGGCATTGTGATAAAAGAAAGGACAAATCCTGAGGCAACTAAGGCCAAATCACAAATGGAGATAGATCCAAGGTCCAAGGGCAAAGAAAAAGTTGGTGAACCTGTAAAGGTTTTTGTGCCTGCTATGGATGAAGAAATATCTGATGAAGATGCTAATCTTACTCTGATTTCAAAGAATATTTCTCAAACAACCTCTGACATGGCTCAAGTTGTTCAGAGTCAAGATATAGTAAGTTCTGATATAACACTGAAGCAAGCCACCTCTGACATAGCTCAAGTTGGCTTGATATCAGAAAATAAGGAAAAGGAAACCTCTGACATTGCTCATGTTAAACCTTCAAAGTTACTCCTACCAGGATTCACCAAAGCCAAACAAAGTCAACCTTTGAAGACTGCAGCAAGTGGTTTTGAAGCAAGAGTTGTTACAGGAAAGGAAGCAAGAGATAAATCTGGATTGGGTAGTGATGATGAAAGAAGAGTACAGAACACAACCAATGATCCAACTTCCTTAAGTGAACCAGGTGTTGGAGCAACTCCTAAAAGATTGAATCAGCTTGAATCTGTACAGATGGTTTACCATACATTCTTGAAAGAACACATCTTGTTATATTTCATGACAGATGGAAGGGTATACCATATTAGGCAGAATGCTATACCACTGAAGTATTATGAGGAACTAGAACATGTTCTATTCCTACTTCAAGTGAAGAACAGATTAACAGATAGTGCTGCAAATTATTTGAAGACTCAAATTCAGAGACAGAAAAAACTTTATTCTGTAAAGTCTGACAGCACAACCTGTCCCAAGTACAGAGATCACAAAGGTGATATTGTCGAGATGAAGCCTAACTCTGCTAAGATTATAACTACTTTTCTGGGTTATAAGGCTGTGGAATTCAATCTTGAGTCTGACAAGGCATATTTGATCAGACTAGATCAGGACATAAGAAAAGCTAGAATAAATGATCTCAGGGCTGCTATCTTTCAAATTGGTGAAGATACAGTTAAATTGAAGAATGCTAAAAGGAGGATGATTGATGAAATTAAATATGCTGAGAGATGTTTGTTAAAGAGCTATCTCAGAACAACTCCTAATATCAAAGAGATCAGTAATTGAAGCCAAGTCAAAGATCTACAACTGCTTAAATTCTGACGTGTATACAGACTGAAACTGTTATCAAAAGTTAAAGATGGTAAAGCTTTAAGGACTGTAAGTTGTAGTTATCTAGTCAAATTCTCATACATTTGTACTTAATGTTTTTGACATCATCAAATATCTGTTAAACTTGTATATTATACTAATTTACAAGTTGGGGGAGATTGTTAGATATATTTGATAATGTCATGTCTAATATGATTTATGTTTAGTTTTCAGATCTTACTTAAACAGGACAAATCAGTACTTAACTGGAAATCAGCACTTATACTGAAGTCATAACTTAAGTTGTCAGAACTTAAGTTATCAGGAGATATTTATCAGGAGATAATATCAGGACTTAAGGAGACTTTCAGATAAGGAAGGTGGCTGATTGAAAGGAAAGAAGATCAAGACAAACGCAAGAAAAGATATGCATGAAGAAGGAATTCTATGAAGAATAGAATACTTGGAAGAAAAGATAACTAGTTGATATATTTTAGGAAGCAGAATTATATTCCATATCAATTAGCGATTATCTTGTAACTGTGTAGTATATAAACACAGACACAGGGTTTACACTATTTGTGTTATCATTATCGATAATAATATTCATTGTAACCCTAGCAGCTCTCGTGATAATTTGTTCATCACTGAGAGAGGACAGTTCCATATTATAACAAAGTTTAATAAAGTTTATTTTATGTTACTTGTGTTCTTTTAATTCGATTTGATTGTGATAAACACTGTATTCAACCCCCTTCTACAGTGTGTGTGTGTGTGACCTAATAGGCACCTATGAGTGTACCCTTTATTTGGAAAAAAATATTTGATAAGAGGCTATCGATTGTTCCGATGCCAAGACCACTTGATTCAGAGTTATAATTGTCTTTCTCGACCCAAATTTAAAAACTCTTTATTTCAAAATCGTCATCCAGGTAGCCATAATTTCTTCAGTGGTTACGATGTTGAGATTTTTTTACAAACAAACTGAAATATGCCTAGTTGCATATGTTCTCATGAATGACTAGTTAATTGTCCTAACTAGTCAAAATTTTATTAATACGATGAAAGCCTAGCTAATCGTCCTAGCTAGTTGTGATGGGCCAAACCAATTGTGCTTGTCATTTTCTTAGCCGGTTGATAATATTGCTTGATATGGACTAGCTATTATTTTGCTAGTTCCACTTCCAATCAAATTTTTATTATTCCATAGTGCATTACATATGCAAAATTTAATTATTAATGAAATTTTCTAAGAATGATTTAATTGAGACCTAACTAGGTCGCCCACTCAAACGAGAATTCATATTCAGTTTTATGAAATATTTTGTTCATGAAATATTCTATTCTTTCATTTATATAAAGAATAACCAATTAAAATCATAAAGTGATTGAAGAACAATATACTTCCTTATTTGTTAATCATTGAGTAAAATTCCTTCCTTCAAAATAACATCATTTTGAAACCTCAATGATTAACCTTTGGTTTAGAATGTTATTTCAAACTTTCTTCGTTATTCGAAAAGAAAAGTATACTTATGGGGACCTATGCCCGTGCTACGCGTGCTAATACGATCCTTAAATGATTTATTTTTCATTATTATGTATAAATATATATTTTCAAAAAATATATTATATTTGTATACATTAACAAATATATTTGAATCAATAACGCAAATTTTTGATATATTTTTTGTTAATGCTAAGGCCTTGCTTCCGAAATTTTTATTAGGGAAGGAAGTAAGTAATATGTAAGTAATTAAATCCCAAAAATGGGATCAAAGTTTTGAAGTAAAAATATGTAAAATTTACATCTATAATCACTTACTTTCGTTCATTTAAAAAAATCGGGAGCACAAATATGATTGAAAATGCAACTATTTTACTTACATTATAATTGTTTTCCACCCTTTTTAAAACTCAGGGAGCAAAGGGTAAGATTGTTATCATGATCAATGTTGCTGGAAAAAAGTTTTATACACAATCGACTTGTTAAAAAAATTTCTACATCAAGATTTTGTACAATGAAATCCTAAAAAGATTCATGGACACAGGGATTTCTTGGTTTATACAAAAATAATATAAATTAAATTAAAATGTTAGCCATTTTGTAGCGTCAAAGCACAAATGGAAAATAAAAAATGATGTTACAAAAATATTACTCTAAATTTGAAATATACAACAAATTTTATTGAGGTAAAAAAATAAATTATTGCTAGATCGTGGGGTACATATATGTACACTGTATATATATGAATCATGAAAAAATTGCTTTTGGGTGCGGTTCTTTTTTTGAATTACTTAATTACCCTACACAATTAGTATAATCCAAATTAATATTCTATTCAACTACTTTTAACCTTTTTATGATTTAATAATATTATTCAACTATATATAATACCTCTGAATACTTAACAACAATATTAAAATATATTTAAAAAATTCATTACTATATTATAATAACATAAACATCAAACATTTGAAAATTCGGGTATAAAAAATATAATATAATAATTTGATTAGCATAAAGATTTTGTGCAACCTGACAAAAAAAAATATTTTGGGTAACAAAATTACATATTTTTTACCCCTCGCGTGGGTCAACATTGATTATGTTGATTAGGCATGTTTAAACCCTAAAAACAGAGTTCCGGTTGATCCTATATCAATTTGGCTGCTAGTAAAATAACGGACTTGGCCTTCAGATCATTGGAAGATATACATTGAGACAGTAATACCTAAAGTAATGGAGGTTAGCAATCTGTAGGTCTTATTACAATTACACAATTATCAATTACTGCAATTTTGTTTTCTACTCACACTTTTTCACAATATTCATATGGTAGAAGTAAAATCTTGCACTTGTATTTTGAAATAATTATGGCTGCTTATTCTTTATACTAATGCCTTATTATTCTTGATATGTAGTAAAGTATAACTTTGTTTACATTTAATCATAATGTTATATTTTTGATTTGTAATTTGTAATAAAAATTACAATAGTACGTAGCGACCGGTTTAAAATATGTATTAGTATTGTATACTCTGCATGTGGAATAGAGGATTAAAAGTCAATTTTATTTATTGTTAATGAATTTGTGATTTGGATGCAAAACTTCTGGTAAAATATTCTGATTTGATCTTTTCGTGAATAAAAAGTAAAGATTGTATATCATACATTTATGTCCTATCGTGTAATGTATTTATGATGTTTGACTATTTTATCTAAGGTCGACAAGATATTGAAAAATGATTGGGAGGATGTTGACAACGGTGGAAGGAAGAAACTTTCAGGTTTTATAACAGTGAATATCAGATCAAAAATATTCGGAAGCCTTGTATGACCAAAAAATATTTTAATTTAAATTATTGCTAAATTGTAATATAGTTGGATTACACTTGTGAATAAGACTTTTTTTTTGTACATCATAGGATATACCAAAATCTGTTTTTTCTGAGTTTGGCCAGCAGTTGTCTCGGACAACAACTCTTCGGTGTGGCGATAGTATGTGGCAATGTACTTACAATAGTACTGATAACACAATAAATGGGTTAGACAGTTTTATGAGGTACCACGAAATTACTTTATATGGACTGGTGCAATTCGATTATTGTAGAGACGGCCTGTTCAATGTCACAATATTCAAAGCAACAGCAACGGAGTGTGACCCACCAAAACAAAATATGACTGATTACTTGAAGATTGAAAAAGAAAAAAAATGGAATGCTGCTGAGTTTGTTTTGGATACCTCGACTATTGAATTTGAAAAGAGTATGGGTTTATGGGGCTTCAACGCATACAGGAATTTTAGTGATTATTATGCAATGAAATTTTATGGATTTGACATAATTTCAACAAAATTTGATCTGGTATATAGTTCTAATTTTGTGAGAATTGTTAAATTAATTTATCGTACACTTACTTATTATTGACAAATATAATTTTTATAATGTATTTTCAGAGGTTACGAACCGGCATGAAAGGTATTTACCGCAACTGGAGGAATCTAAGCTCTATTTTGCTTCTGCTTGCGCGGACAAAATTTGAAATAGATCTCAAATGGGAGGGAGATAAATGTTTCTTTGGTAAAGGGTGGTTAGAATTTGTTAAAGCAACAAAAATTGAGAGCGGAGATATATTGGTACTATATGGATGTCATGCACTGGAAGCAGGCATAGTGTGTTCGGTTATCTTCAAGGGTCATGATGACTTGGATTTGCACCAAACTGGTAATTGACACTAAATAAATTTATTTTATGGACTTGTTAGTACTCAGAATTCTACGTGTACTTTAAAATAGTTAACTAATAAAATTGTGACGATATCGTTGTAAAGTTAAGGTTGCAATGTCAATAAGTATATGAACCATAATGCCTTGCTGTATTTTTATCTATCTTACATATAAATTATATTAATGTAAAAGTAGCATATATGGACATGACATTCTAATATCAATTTATAAATATATTGATATATTGATATGGTAACTTTAGTTCAATATTAGACAAAAATAAGGTTGTGCTCTGTTGTTATGTATATATGGAGAGCTTTTGATTTTCCAAGGTTATGAGTAATTTCAATAATTAGAGTTCTATAACTTTTTCTTAATTATGATTATGATATGATATTTGCATATAATAAAGCTGCTTTTAAGCGGTCATTTTTTAAGATTGTATCATCGACCTTACTTGAAAAAGGGCATCTGATATAAACTCTTCCTTTCAGTTAATACATTGAATTTTAATGCAATTCATTAATTTCATATCTGAAAAAAGCAGTAAATAATTTCCTCCTACATTAAGGTTGTTCCGAAAATGATTAAAGATGGTTATGGAGAAAAGTTACTTTTAGTTAACAAAATCGAAGTGTATGGGAAGCAGTGGAGCATATACTATAATTACATGGAAGGTTATATGAGCCATCTAAGTGAAATGCTGCAGTGCTTCAAATTAGTTGAAGACGAAACAATAATTCTGACAATTGATGAGGGAAGTGTGCTTCACTGTCGGATATACCAAAATGATGGCAAGGAGATTGATTATGATAGTCGGATTACTGGCGACGCAGGAAAGAAATCTGGACAATGGATCTGGGCTTTATGGCCTGCACCATCAGGTAGATGAAGTATATAATTACAGTTTTCATTTATATTTCTCAGTTGAGTCTTGGAACTTAATCTCATGTGAGCAATGTAATAGTAATATCAAGAAGCTCAGGAAGAACACAAACAAATGAGGAAATTGCTAAGGAAATCATCGATATAAGTGATGATGATACTAAGTCTGGAGGTAAATAAAAGATCGCGTTTTATTAATTTACCATAAAAAATTTTGTAAAATAATGTTAGTGTTAACACATTTATATATTTGTTTAAATGTCAGAACATGATGGCGGACCTGAAACTGAAGTGTCAAATCCAATGGCTGATGCAGAAGTGGTGGTGAAATCAAGTTTTAATATCTAATAAAATTTCATTCCGATTTTGTTTAGTGGCTTATAATGTTAAACTGATTTGGACTACACTCAGTAATGGCAAATAGCTGATATATATCAATTGGATTTCATGATCATTTTAAGTTCAAGAAGAACAGACAACGCTAGTACGTGATCTTGAGTATACTGATATAATCGATATGGGTTCTTAATTTGATGGTAGCATAATTGTAAATCTAGGAATCTTATACTGATCAGTTTTTATTAGTATAATATAATTATTGATTTACATTTACTATGATTATTATTTTTAATGGTAGAGAACAAAGGTCATATGGAGCATGGAAATCATGACCTGATGGAGGATGATGTAGTTGAAGATTGTGGATTGGATGTGATAAAGTTTTCTGCAAAACTGAAACCATCAAATACGGATAAATCTACACATGGAGTGGTATTGTTTGTTGTATGTATTTTAAAATGGTAATTTTGATTGTATTCATTTTATTATTGATATATTTTACTTGCTAAATGCAGCGTATTCCAAAAGATATTAAACCTAGAGGACGTGATTGGGAGGCTGGTGAAAGGGTCAAGATAATAACAAATAATGGTACCTGGCAGCTTAGTATAGTTGTTTCTGATGGAAAAGGACGTTTTTCAGCTGGATGGAATAAATTCATCATAGATAACAAATTGCAGAAATATAAGACTCTAGAATTCACCTTGCTTGAGAATCAGGATGGCATAAGTTTTTCCATTAAGTGGTAAAGTAGATAATAGTTTGCAAGGAATTTTCTTTGGTTTGCACTTGGACAATACTTTTAAAATTTACAGTTGGATCCTTATTTTTTATTTATTAATAATATATTTAAGAATTTATGGTTTTAGAGAATTTCATGTTTTCTGAGAATTTGTGTGTTGGCTACAAATGTTTAGAAACTTTACTAGCACATAAGGTGTATTAGGAAAACATGTGTTTATACATACGAATTGGACTCATATTTGCCTCAGCTGCAAACTCTGTTGCAAGCTAAAAAAATGTTAATGGCGCAATTTGGTCATATAATCTGTTGGATTGCGCAGGAAAAAAAATATCAAAACAACTGCTTGCTATGCTGCTTAAAGATACATAAAGGTCAAACAAAAAAATTGTTGAACATTGCTACATGGATTTTCCATAAAATCTGAAAATACTATTGCTGGTTACTATATTGTCGAATATAATTAGTGAATATAAGTACCCTACTTATGCAAACTTACGTCTACACTTTTAATTTTTAATATTTGGTTTTCAAATCAGAATCATATGATGCACAGGAAGTGAAAATACCATTTGCATCGCACTGAGGTGTTGATAATATTAAAAAGGCGATGTGAAAGAATGTAACAACCAAATAAATCAATTCTTTGTAACACTATCAAAGTGCCATGTCTGTAATAGGACCAATTAGTGGTGGTATATTAATTTTACAACACTCGAAATGCAAATCCATGGACCTGGAATGAATGTATCTGGTAGCATATTTTCTCCACTTAGGTTATTATTACGTGGAGAAAGGTCGAGTAGATGAGTGGTTTTAGAGGGTTTGGGGAGTTAACTCCATAAAATTTGAGTAGATGCAGGATAGGTTTTCATTTTATGTCAAGTGCTATAGCAAATCTAAATTTTTTCTCTGAACAATTGATGGTCAGAATTTAAATATTAAATATAAAACTCTCTGATAATAGATTTTCTACAACACGATTCTCTATATTTAATCAAGTACATTGAGTAGCAGCCCAAGTTTGGACGGATGCATTGCTACACACCAATACTTATCGGGATAATAAAAAAAATTGACTCAACTGAAAAACGTGAATGGATCTAAATTTATCTATGTACAATTTCACAGATAATAGTGAAGATATATATATGAATATAATAATATTTGAAAAAAATATTGGCAAAAATTAACATGAAGAGAGGTAAATCAAATTTCTTGGATTAATATTGAGTACAATCGAACTGAAAATGAGCTTTATTCTGAAAACCAAACCAACTCACAACCAAACAAAATTAAACCAATAAGGAATGATAAAATGTTTATGGAAAATGCAATTGCATAATTATTTAACTTAATTCCCTATTTTTATTCAATGTTCGAAAAAGTGAAAGAAGTTCAATATTATCTCAATGCTTTGGAAAGAAGTGTACACAGGTGCAGCAACACATCATACCAAGGATCCTGTAAACCAAATATAATAAAATACAAATTAAGGGACAACTTATATTAAAAAAATTAATTGCAAGCTTATTAGTTGAGCATACATAGTAAGTGTTTAAAAAGTATCAATATCAATTTAACCTAATGAGTTATTCCGAGGAATAATACATTTTTATGAAAATAAGAAATGAAATAAAGACATATTAACTATAAATCACCTTTTTAATTTTCTTAGAAACAGAGGTGCTAGAACCTGGAGTATCAAAGAGCTCAATACCATCCATGATCTGATTTAGTTGCAGATAAAGACAAAAATTTATATCAGGTACAATATATCTGAAGCTATTGAAAATTAAATTACGGTTTTACAAACCTCATATTGGTTGAAAGAAGGGCACTTGGTAATGGGTGAGTATTTCATCACCTTTTCCATAACAGGCATGTCATATAAGTCAACAGCTTTAAATACATTACTATCACCATTAATATTTGCTTCAGTTAGCGATAATTTAACTGTAATCTCTTTTCCAGCAATATCAATCAAAGTAGTAGGCATGAAGTTGTTTAAAGGAGCCTGTTTTTCAAAATAGTAATTATAATTATTATAAGCCAAATGCACAATATCCACAACATTCACAAAAATTAATTAGTAAAGGCAAATTTTGCAGACTACCTTCTTAGATTCGTTTAAGAGGTTAGTTACAGTAGTTCCAACAATCCTCTTAACAACACGATCCATGAGTATCATATTACACGCAAATGCGTTGTCATCGGCAAGAATAAACAACCTAAACCTGTCACAATATCATACATATATATAATTTATTAAGTTAATTATAATTAATTATAATACTGGTATAATCTATTACTGTTTCAATGATAAGTTGTCATTTACCTCTTCTCCGAATATGGGAAATTTCTCTTACACTGCATGCATCTATATTTTTTCTCAATTTTTTCAACCTCAGTATGACAATTGTTACAGCTGTTGTACCACCAGTTATCCTCATCCTCAATCTTGATTACTGTAAAGGTAACAATTGCAACTTTCTGGAAATATAATTAAATGTAAGGTAATTAATATGAACTAAATATATGTTTAATCTACTACATTTTTACAGTCAGCTTTTTTAATAGAATTTTACATGTATTGTGTAATTTTATTTTATATTTATACCTGTGCAAAATATGCAGCAATGTTGTTGGAAAAATCCTTCAAGGAGACTTTTTCCAATATAGCCTCTATAGGCTGCATATTAGCTATAATATTTGAACCTTCATTTGGTTTGTAGCCTTCCTCCTCCAGCCTATTATATTTTGCAGTCATCTACCCACAAAGGTAATTCACTCTATTTTTTAAGTCAAGGTGATTGATCGATTTATAAAAATGTTAAATGCATCGATGATCAACTTATCTATAACTGCTTAATATTGAAGGTTATTTTATAATATAATACCTTTGACGTAACTCATTAACATCCTCCCAATCTAGATTTAGGTAAACCTTGGATGAAGGAAGAGTCCCATTCTGTAGTTCATCTGTGTAAAATATTGAGAAATAATAAATAATAAATATAGAACAAAGTTACATAAAGAGATGTTAAAAGTTAAATAATAAATATTGTATGTGATATAACATATATGGATATTAAATTAACATACTTCTGAACAAAGTAAGCTTGGTGCTGGTCACAACAGCAATAACAGGTGTCTCAATAATGTTGTGAAAATCCTCATTCACCGTTTTAGCTAACTCTCCCCAAATACTTACTCTGTGCGATTCCCTAATAAAGGAAAAAAATGTGGTATGCAGTTAAAGTATTCTATACATGAAGAATATAAGTGGATGGCTAAGAATCTTTAACAAATTAAAAAATTCAGTAAAAACCTATGTTTCATCAGTTAGCTAAAAGCGCACAATGTCGCTTTGACCAAATCGTGTAGATATTTGCTTTGCTTGCTCAAATGATTCAACAACACCAATAACATCTGCAATATTCATAAGAAATTTTATTTTACACCTTTTTTGCAAACACCATATTATGAGAGGCAACTTAATATAGACTTAATCAAGTATTTTATGGACATACCTATAGCGAATTCAGGATTTTCATCATTCATATATTTTTTGCACTCAGATAGTAAGTCTCCCAAATCCATGAACTCGAACTTATGAGAAGGAATCATTACATCATTTTCAACAGCAGTTATAATGGTAGAACCAAAGAAACGAATACATTAATTTGTAGAAACCGGTTTGAGCCTGCCAATTGTGTCTCTAACTTGAAAGTTTTCAACAGTATAACAATTCCCTTCAACCACACCGTTTCCAATAACTGTCCAAGTATCAAGATAGACATAGGCATGGACATGCGAGTTCTACATAGTTTATTAAAGAAAAGGTTAAAATGTGTAATGTAATGTGTGAAACATTAATTATTAAAAATTATTTACTAAAATTTTATGAGTTTGTACTAAGTGATTAAAAAACTGTGTACTTACATCATCATCAAGCAAAATGAGATTATAGCCTTTGATAGATACAGTCTCAGGAGAAATAGTAGACCACAACCTTGTTACTCTAACTCTCAGGAGAAATAGGGTAAAGACGGTATTACCAACACCATATGATGCTTGGATAACACAAGCCTGGTTACTCGTAGTTCCCCATAAGTTGCCCATTAGGGGGCATCACAGGTAAAAACCATGAAGTCTAATTATTAGTATATAGTTGAGTTTATTGACCCAAACTAGTTGAATGTGTCATGTTACCAATGAGGATTTGAATACCGTATTAATAACGAATTCGGCAAAGATAGTGTCCGATATACCCTTGAGGATTTTTATTTCCATTAAGGAAGATTTGAATATAATATACGAATGTCATAAAAAAAATAAGTACACTACATGATATTATTAGTGCGCTTAACATGAAGGGTTATGATAATTTAGCTCAGAGATCAAGAGCGTCAAGAATTGATGGCATGTCTATAAATAAATGGCGTAAGATTACAATGAGTGATAGTTCGATCTTAGAACCTTTTAAAAAGGATAGACCAGTGAGTCTAGAGCGGAATTCTTCGGTAGATATGATGTTAGAGGCTACGTATATATACTCGTAGACCTCTAATATATTCAGTAATGTATGTTCAATTACACACACATGCCACTGAACTTATGGACTGCATTGAGATCCCTATGAGATCTCTTTGATCTGTTCCCAGGGGGAACTGGCCACTTGTAGTTAGTAACGGATGCGTGTAGCAGGCCCCTATCAGCTTAATAGATGCTTTTGGAATATTTCTGAGTAAGGTCTTCGAGGTAAAACACCGGAATGACAGATATACGTGCGAAAGTCAAGATTAGTAAGCGATTTTAAAATGATGTGAAGGAGACACTAGCTGAAATATGGAATTACAAAGACGAAGAGGTGATATCATCCTCAGATGGATAATGACGAGAGTTAGGATAATCAGTGAAATATTTTGGCACCTACTCACTGTCGCGTTACTCCCTCCAAACTGTTGATCATTCGTACTTGATAAGTCAAATCAGGCAATCCTTTTTGTTCCCTACTTTAAACTTCTGATGTGACCATCTTGAATAGTCTTTCTCCGCATCAGGACTTGTTCAATTCTTTTACTTGATCAATGAACTTTCATTCATAGATTATGATCTTCTTGTTCGGCTCAGAGCTATTTATACTTTATTTCAATTATCGAAGGAATTTCTTTTTCCTCAATTCATTGATGAATATTCATAATAAATATCTTCATTTGATTCTTCTTTCATACTTACTCTTCTCAGTCGAGATTGTAAATATTTAACAAATTGTTAAAGACATGGATGATCTAATACCCATAGATTCCTCGGGAATCCTTTTCTTCTAATCGGGATGAAATTGTATATTGAACTTTGAAATCATAGTAAGGGTATCAATTTGATATTGGTATTCCGAATTCAATTCTATTTGAGAATCTAATAAAGTATGTGAACAAAAATACCTCTGAGTGTACCCTTTTATTGGCAAGAAATATTTGATAAGAGGTTATCGATTGTTCCGATGCTAAGACCACTCGATTCAGAGTTATAATTGTCTTTCTCGGCACAAATTGGAAAACTCTTTATTTTGAAATCGTCATCCAGGTAGCAACAAATTCTTTAGTGGTTATGATATTGAGATTTTCTTTTTCGAACAAACTGAAATATGCTTAGTTGTATATGTTCTCAGGAATGACTAATTAATGTCCTAACTAGTCAAAATTTTAATTAATATGATGAAAGTCTAGCTAATCGTTCTAGCTAGTTGCCATGGGCCAAACCAATTGTGTTGGCCATTTTCTTAGCCGGTTGATAATATTGCTTGATATGGACTAGTTATTATTTTGCTAGTTCCACTTCCAATCAAATTTTTATTATTCCATAGTGCATTATATATGCCAGATTTAATTGTTGATGAAATTTTCAAATAATGATTTAATTGAGACCTAACTAGGTCGCCCACTGAAACGAGAATTTATATTCAGTTTTATGAAATATTTGTTCATGAAACATTATATTCCTTTGTTTATATAAAGAATATCCAATTATAATCATAAAGTGATCGAGGAACAATATACTTCCTTATTTGTTAATCATTGAATAAAATTTCCTTCCTTCAAAATAACATCATTTTGAAACCTCAATGGTCAACCTTTGATTGAGAATGTTATTTCAAATTTCTTTCATTATTCAAGAAGAAAAGTATTCTTTCAATGGGAAAATCTTACAAGTATCATTCATATGATGTTATTATTCAGCAATCATTGCTTTCAATGGATATTCTCTATAATATCACAATATAAAATTCTAAGGACATGGAAGGATAATCCTTGTTGTATTCTTCCTTCCAAGTTATAAATTTTCTGAGTGTTGTGACTCTTTTATTCAGAGCTCATTATTTGTTCAGATGTTAGATTTTGAAATCTTGTTAAGATTGTCTAAATTTCATCGATATCGTGAAAATCATTTTTCCAAGGCTAATTGCCTTCCGAACAAAGAGAGGTATAGTTGAGAACCGATTGTTGTAATACGAGACTGAAAGCTTGGTGCTATGATGGTGCAATCGGAACATCGTGATGAGTAAGTTGTTTTAAAAAGGGAATACCATGTTTAATTATTATCATAAGGATCTTTAACATGGTTATAAAAGAACGATAATAGAGATATAACGTGATTAGTGAGGTACGCTTCTGTGAAACACTATTGGGATAAGAACTAATGAATTCGGGAAAGACCAATCATGTATGAATTCGAGGAATAAAATTTTCAAAAAATGAACATAAGATTAGTAATAACCTCTTGTTAGAAATACTCGGCGATAAAACATGATTTTGTATGAAATGTAATGATAATCTACGCAGCTTAAGGACCGTGACATAAGGCGTCCTAATAATGATCTAGAATAATTATGATAAGATTCGGACTGAAAGGGACAAGGAGTTTACTTATGAGTAAATTTTGGAAATTTTTTCTTACACTGAACACGAGATAGAGGCTATAGTCAAATTGATCAAAGGCTATGATTGAAAATCTATTATCATCAAGGAAAGGCCAATATGGTGGCCGACACTTTAAGTAGGAAAAGATATATTGAGGATGACAAATCTCAGAATAACTGATGAGAAGGATCGTATAAAAAGAACCCTTTATTACTTAACAGGAAGACTTAAAGATGCCTAAAAACGTAAACGGATATTAGTCATGACAGAATATGAAAAGGGATGTCATTGAGTAGGTAAGTAAGTATTCGACATGGTTGAAAATGAAAACGGAAAGGCGAGGATTAAAATTTTGGCGATTACGACTTGTAAATGACCCAAATAGGAGTAAAAGTTAATTATAATAAATTTTGAAGGAGGATTATCAAGAACCAAGTTAGCCATCGTGCTATGTAAGGATTTTGAGTGATAGATTAAATAAGACCGCTTATTTTATTATGCAAATGATAGATGTCCACTCTACAAAATTGTTATGAACGCATAAGAGATAATTGGGACAGAGAGACCCTGTGATGACTGCGCCGCGCAAGGACCCAAGATTCAATTAACGGGACTATTTCCCAAGATATTTTGTGAAAAAGGACAAATAGAGGAATGACTTAGAGTTCTCAAATCGACAAGTAGAATGAGAGGACTATCCTGACCATTGAAGATATGTCTAGCGGCATACCTTTTATTTGGAATGGTTTGAGGAATCGCCTATTGTTGACAGATAATTCGTGTAGATGTACTTACTACGCTAGCATACAAAAAATAGTCACCGATATCCCTTACGAAGGACAACGTGAAAGAATGAAGGATGTCATTGTCAGAGCTGATAGAAGGCAAAGAAGATCGTACACACCCTATAAAGGCCACTGGTAGCAGGTACCAATAAACGTGAATACGTCTAAGGAGCTAGCGAAAATAACAAGTACGACCCAGAAGGTATCGTAGTACTATAGATATTATACGGGAAATGATTAAAGAAGTCCGACCGATGACGGAAATTGAACGTTCCACGATCCTAAAACGTGTCAATCAATTGCGTATGAAATGGTATTTCCTTCAAGATGGAAACAGGATGATGATGTGCCTTACGTTACTACGGGAAGAAATGTTAAATCTGACGCTAAGCGTGTAACATGAGACGAGCGTGTAGAAATGCGACGAGAACTTTTTACATAAAATAATCGACAGAGATGATGCGCAAAAATGGGAAAACGTTAAGGAACGAAACTCTAGCACTAGTAAGAGTGATGGAGGGGGAAACGAATAAGTCGAAGGAGCATTCCAAACACTAGAAGATGCGCTAATAGTCCATATTATAGATATCTAAGTAAAATGAAGTGACCAATTGACGTTAATTGAATTATCAATAATAACGAGTTATCGTGCGGGCATTGGAACGGCTACAAAGCTTTGTATGGAAGAAAGAATCATTCTCCCTTAGGTTGGGAAGAAATTGGTAAGCGGAGGATACTGGACCATAGTTGAGTCTACAGACCAAAGAAATTCCTAGAACTTATCAGAACCCGGCTAGTGGCAGCCTAGGATGAACAACAGAGATATGCGAACTAGATCTATAAAGACGAAAAGTATGAAGTAAAAGACCAAGTATTATTGAAAGTGCCTCCCGGGGAGAGAGTGATGAGATTCGAAAGGGAAAGAATGTTGAACCAAGAATTATTGGACTGGTTGAAATCTTTAAAGGAATAAGAGATTTGGCGTATAAATTAGCACCAACATCGAACAGTCACCAAGTTTAAAATGAGTACCCGGAAATATATTTGACGGATGAGTGGAAATTTTATGAAGAGATCCAATACTGTGAAGTTAACGTGAGAACTCGAGGTGGTCCTGTGAGAAGCGTGTCCCCGCCTATTTCTGAACTGATTCCGGGATGGAATCCTTTTAAGGGGGAAGACTGTAAGAACCCAAATTTTTAACGTCATTAAAAAAAACTTTAGGAATAGTAATCTTGCGGTTTATTAAAAACTTTTGCGACCACACCATATACGAGTGTTTCATTTAAGTTTCCGAGTTCATATTGTGGTTATACGTACTAAATGAGTGTATGCAAAAGTCGTGAGTTTTCGAAGAAAACCAATAGTCCAAATGATATTATTTTACGAGCCATCGAGGAATAAGAGAATTATACTTCGACCAAGAAAATTTTGAGAATTATAATTTCATAACTGATAACCAAGTACGAGCACTAGAAATGGTAATGATTTACGATTAGCGGAATTCTTCGACGTAGCATTTACGGAATTTATTTAAACGTACGTGAACGAAAGCGAGATAATGTAGGATGACAGAATAAAGTGATAAACTAGGAAATTAAGTATTTTATAAATTTATTTAACAAGTAATAAATTAGGAAGCTAGTTACAAAAATTAATAAATAACAAATTTTGATAAACATAAATTCAAGGAGCTTATCATGCAAGCTTTGACAAATGAGATACCTAGCTAAGCCTAGACTTTGAAAATGAGATGCATCTTATCCTACACACTTTCTAAAGTCACAAAGTCCTATTTCCACCACATTTCCAAGAAGCAAGCAAGGCAATTCTCTCTCTCTCTCCAAAAACCCAATGCTGATTTCCAAGAAAACCATGGGAAAAAAAATTCATATCTCATGATCTATTCATTCAAAAATCACCAAATTTTAACCAAAGCTTCCTCATACCATATACAAGGTACGTTCAAAATTTCATGGCCATTTAATTAGTATAGCATAGTCAAATCCTTGCTTAAAATTTGTGGTGAATAGTAACTTCAAAAATCACTAACTTGTTTTCTTGATTTTTCATGAACGTTTAAGGCTCCTAAAGCTAGCCCAAGGATTCATCAAGGATCTTAGGACTTTATTAAGTATTAACAAGCTTCAAGGAAGGTATAAAAATTCATCCAAACTTTGTTTAAGTTTTAAGTTTCAAGAAAAGTAAGGATCTTAGATATAACTATGGTTTTGATTATTGATTTGATATTATCTTGATGTTTAGTTAATTAGTTTTAAGGTTGATGATTGTTTCCTCAAGAACATGATATTCTTGAGAGGAGTTAGTTTTTAGATTATGATTTGATGATTGTTGATGGTGGTATAATGATTTAAGACGTAAACGAAACTCGAATCGTAATCATAACCTCGTTAAAACGAACAAAACTCAACTTAATTTTCTGCACAAGTTCCTGAATGTATAAAATATAGTTTCCTAAAAAATAAGACTTGATTATGATATACAATGTTATGAGTATCGTTTAGGCACTTGAATCGCTTGATTCTGATTTACGGATCAAAAGTTATGACCGTTTTAGTAAAAGGGATTTACGCGACAAAACTGATACAAATTATGAACTTTGTAAATATAAATGATCGATTTAAAAATATTTAAAAATCATGAAAATTTTACAGAGAGTAATAAATAGAGTTTATTAGCTTCCATAAAAATATCAAGTAAAAATGTTATTTTTCAATTTTATAAAAATGTCGGAGCCGAGGTCGCGCGGAGTACGAATGTCAAAAACAACCCCCTGTTAGCAAACTGCCACTTCGGGATTTTCACCCATGTTACCAAAAACCAATTTTAAATGATGTGTTTGAAATTTTTTCTAGATCGTGCATGCAAAAAAGGTGTATCAATTGAGTTAACGGTTTGAGAGATATCAACGTTTTAGTGAAAGCGGTTTGAATAGTAAAACTCCGTAGTTGACCGGAATTTTGAAATGCTTTTCACCTAATTAAATTCATTTTATCAAAATGAAACTTTTAGGATTAATATTACAAGCACTCAAGAAGCTCATCGAGGTGGTTTCGTATTAAAATATTAATTTTACGATTTATTAAAAATAATAGAGTGCGAGTCGCGTAAAAGTAATATTCGGTAAAGTCAAATCTAGAAGACCACTTTGACCGTCCGTTTCGACCAAGGAGTGATACTTATTTCGAGTCGGTCGAATGATGAAAGTTATGAAGTATTGAACTTAATAGAAATATAAGTAGGTGATGAGAGTAGGAATACTGATTAAGATTATGATGTTTTTTGATTAGAAAACCTGGAACGAGAGGAAGTCAGGAAACGTGTCTTGGACTCCAGACAAGTTTTCAAACCCTACCTTTTTGAAACTGTTGTGTTGTGTTTGTTTTCAAATAATGTCGATATATACATGATGCTATATTTACGATGTTTTACGAATTATGTTATATAATATCATACGATATGATAATGATTTTGGTATATGAATAATACCGAATTCCAATGCATAACGCTAGAGAGTAGCGTTGTATATATGAGGAGTATATTTTAGACCGAGGATCGGCCAGTATAATTTTATGAAAACCCGGAAGTATTCCGGAGGTGTTTTATTTAAGAATACAAACGCTATAGTAGAGTATGATATATAAGTTATAAGACTGAGAGTCGGTCAGTTTTTATAAAGTATAAACTCGAGAATCATCTCGGAGATATTTTGGATCATTAAAGTAATTATTTTATTCCAAGGGACTCGATGTCCACTTGCGAAACATTAAATACCTCAAACTTTTATTAAAACGATTTTCAAAGATCGTATTCCCTCAACTATATTTTATTATTCAAATAATAAATATTAATTAAATATTCATTTATTATGGGAGAAGTATTCTCCAACGATTATTTATTTCAAACCCGATTAAATATTAAAGATTATTAAATTACTTAAACATAAACTAGTTGAGGAATATTATTTCAATATTCCTTTAAAAGCATAATTATTCAAGATTTAATTATTTAACAATTAATGTTTAATTATTAATTATTTATTTAATAATTTATTTATGATTTAAAAATCATAAAACCTGATTTAAAATACTTTCTGATTTTCGGAAAATCATTGGAATAATTTCAAATCGTCGGAGAATATTATCTCGAATTATTTTAAATATTTTGAATATAGTTTCAGAAGAAACTCCCCCTTATTTAATTATTTGTTGACAACGGTCAACTCACATCCTTAGTACTTCCTCCCAAAAATTCGGAAGTACGTATACATATACATATATACGCTAATAAAACAAGTTGTTTCTATCAACAAGCAAAACGCTTGGGGGAACTTCGATGTGGTTCGAGTTATCAAGATATGATAGAATTCTGTTAAAGGACAAATGAGGGGTAGACTCTAGTACTATGTGTGCTAGGTGGACTACCAAAGGTACTGCAGGCGAAGGTACTCTGTGTACTCAGGAACTTGTGAAGTATGTGTATACCCAAAAATGGGACACGTAGCCCGAATGCGGCAAGGGTGTTAATCGGGATACTAAGGTGTCGTCCTTCTACTAGTAGAAAAGGTTACTATTTTCGTAATATGACTGGTCATCGTATGCGGTGGCTCCAACGAATGTCTTATTCTTACAATTGGAATTGTGATGCAATACCGTAACCTAAGCCTAGGTGCTGGGTTTATCATTAAGGTATTTGCAAGATAATAATCCATTAAAGAATTGTTTTCATAAGAAGGTGTGTATCACCAAGGAAAACTATTTTTGAAGAAAACGTATTTATCATATATGACGTTTTACTTGAGTTTATCATACAGTCATTTCATACGCTACATTATTATATTGGGCATTATAGCTCACTCTTGCTTTCTTTTAAATGACACAACACAACAGATAACCAGCATGCTGGTGTGAGACTTAGTCGCTTACAGTCATGGGGAGAATTCATGGCAGCTTTGTCTCAGGTGGGCCAGAGTATCATATAGGTATAAGATATCAGTCGTAATTATTGTAACTTCATGTAGAGGTTATGAATAATTGTTTGAGATCCTGTAAAGTACATTTGAGTTTTAATAACAGATGATACTTGTTGTACGTCGTTTCTAAGGCTATAACTTGTGAGTGTGTGAGATTGGGGGTCTGTGATATGGAATTATTGGATTATTGAGTTAATGCAGGTTACACATGATTGAAGGATTGCGTGACGACCCAGATTCCTGACCCCGGATTTGGGGGCATTACATCATGTGTCATCACATCAAAGACATTGCATTATCTATATATATATATTATCATTATAATACAGAGCTAAAGACATACCCCACTTGTATTTGCAATCTGCAAAGTAATTTACTAAATATTTTCCGTTATTTGTTTTAGCAACTTTCACTATTTGTCCATTGCTTTAGATTTTGCAGAGCAGTATCAACCAAAAATACATCAAATGGTGTAAATACCAGAAGTTCCAAGTCCCAACCAGCACCAAAGTTGCCTGTGACATGTCTTTACCTGCCTATATATGTGTGTGTAGGTAAATAAATGTGTGTGTATGTGTGTTCATGTAGGTGAATAAGACTATATCTAAACCTCCTCAAATAACCTCAAAAATTACAATGGAAAACTAAAATTTATTAAGAAAAAAAAGAGTAGAAATCTCCTGACTATAAGCAAGGAACTTACGGGGTCTAGAAATTCTTCTATTGCAGATATACAAACCATTTTTAGTAAGATTCTTGCAAATAACTCCTGAAAACATTAGTGAAATCTTGCAATCAAATTGCCATACATGTACATTGAAAATTTCATACAAGAAACTAAAATATAGCAATTAGTTAGAAACATAACCTTGCCAGCTAAAAAATATATTAACCACAATTATATCTCATATGCAAAGGCACATAAATTCAGAGAAGAGAAGATAGCAGCCGCGGAGAGGGGAACATAAACTAATATTACACAAACACATACACGAGCCAAAACTGCAATTGGAATCCATATTCTTTGATTAATACGAGTCTTAAGGTGGTCTACACCAAACAAGTGGACTAAAACCTGCTCGTTAAATATAAAATGGAATTGTACTTCTAAACCAACATTCTGTGTACCAATAATACTCTTGCACTACCAGAAATCTTCCAAACATCCACCATATGCACCTTATACAGACTATAAATAAATTTATGACCAAGCTTTACAATATCAACGAATATATAAGGAATTCAATTTTCAAAACAGAGTAACTATTTTGAGGAAAATCAGTGGGTTAAATGGAAATTTGATTTAGGAAATCTTTATAATCCAAGTAATCATACCTCGTCTGAGATTTTACTAGAACTAGGATATTTCGAGTATCGAGATTTTAATCAACTTGTAGAATCTTGCTAATTATATCTCTAGCTAACTGTAAAAATTATCATTCAATAATTGCTGCTTATGTCCGCTGCATATGATATTTTTAAAATATAAAATTGTACTTACGCAAATGTTAGCTCCCTAATATGAAAAGAAATATTCAACTTCAATTCCTGTTATCAGCCTTCTTAGACTGATTGTAGTACCGAGACCCGTATTGCGCCTATTGATAATAATGCCTTTTAAGGTTGAAATATGTCTCTTGTTCTCGGTTGTTTCCTATGACAATATGAACCATAACAAAATGTATATGTAAATACCCTCAATCTGTCAAGGATCACGTAATCTATTAGTATTTATGCATATATAAATGACCAGCACATGTCCTTTACCAAGTACATTCTTTACCACTTTAAGCTGAATAATGTAACTAGGCTTTATTTCAGGTATCTCTCTTTGTGATTTAACTACCTCCACTGCTTCCTTGTCAAGAATCTGTAATTCACATTTATTATTTTACTATAATACAAAAGGTGTAACGATTGGGATTTTCGCGATGTACTTATATGAATAAAATATAATTTTGTGATCTATTTGTAGATTACATGGATTTATGAGTATAAAATATAAAGTTATATAAATTCTGTGGAATAGTAAAAGGGAACGTAAGATGACTCTTTCCAATTTGATGAGTCAGCAAAAGACATAAGCTATGAAAAACGTAATTGATCGAGTTGTTGTCGGGCCGTATACAAAGGTGGATTTAATGAAAGGATTAAGAATGAGATTACGTATGGATTCATAATTTTGAAAGATATATTGTTATCTGAATTACCAGGTAATTGTTATACGTGTAATTAGCTATTAAAAGGAAAATAATGTGTTAAGGTGTATAAATATGAAATGTGGTTGATGTGATTGTGTGAATACATGTTAATTTTAAAGTTACGAGTATGAATCTGTGATTCACGAGTTTTTAAATATTTTTCAAAAGAATTTATTTGGTAAAAATAAGGATTGTTTGATCCTTGTATATTTTTATAAAATCATTAAAGTATGATCAAAGTGTGAAATTTGTTTTATCCTCTCTGGATTAGTCCTAGAGACTTTTTTAAAATGATAGTTGAATTTATTCTGACATTTTGTTATTTTAAAATGATTTTCCAAAGTTCATTTTTATTATTTGAGATTTATTTATAAAATCCATAGAAAATAATCTGTCTGCTCAAAAATTATTTTAAAATTATGAGAAGAGAGATAATTTCATGATCTTTATTTTAAAAATAAGAGTTGGTATCATTTTTATAATTTATAAAGCTGCTTTTATATTGTTGCTTTATAATTCAAGAATTTTGTATAAAAGAAAAAGAAAGTAAAATGGGGAGTTTACCATTTTGCCCCTAGCTCATCTATAAATACTCCCTCCCCCTTTCTTTTCCTTCTTCCTCCCATTCCTTTCTTCTTCCTCTCCCACTCTCTCTCGTCTCTCGTCTCTCTCTCTCTCTCATTCTTTGGTTCTCTCTCTCTTTCTCTCTTACATACAACTACAAATTCTATTCGATTTTCAAAGATTTCAACACCAAAGTTAATTTTTCGATTCTCTATCTCTATACTACTTGCATGTAAGTGTTGGTTAAGTTTTTACAAAACCCTCTTTTTGAATATATCCAAGAAGAATGTAATTTCTTGAGATGTGTTCACTAGGGGGTATAATATGAAAGTTGTGATGAAATTATAAGGTTCGGAGGTCTAAAACTCGAAGGGAGACCCATGCATGGTCACTCTCGAGTTCAACCACCACCAGCCATGACCAAACACGAGATGGTGGATTTGTTAAAGCTTGATTTTGAGTTGATTTAGTATTAGTAGATGTATAATGTAAAGTGCATGTTGAGTGTTTGATGTTTGTTTAAATTTTTAGATTTCAAATCAAAGTTTTATGTTTAAAATCTTGAGTTTAATGATAATTGGATTGAGTATGAATTGGATTACTTGATTAGTTGAATAAGTAATAATGCATGTCACTAAAACATGATGCATGTCACTAAAACTTGATGCATGAGGTTATTTATGAATGCATGTTGATTTTCTTGAGTTTTATTTGGTTTTTGGAATGTCAGGTTCGAATTTTTGATGTTAAATGTAAGGAAATGATTGTTAAAGATGGTTGGTTCTTGAGGAGTCTTGTGTTGATTATTAAGGATTTAATAGAAGCTAAGAATATTATTTTTATAATAAAATTTTGAGTTTGGTCGAATTAGGGACCTTTATGGTTCGAATTTTAATAAAAAATGGTGAAAAAGAATGGTTTTAAGGATGGTTAGGATTACACATGTTTTGGATCATGCATGATAGCTTGTATAGTTTTAAGAAGTCGAATTGCATGATTAAGTGTTTTAAGTGATTTTGTGTTATTTAAGATGGATATGGTAATTTCTATTTACATGCAAAGTGATGTGTGTTTAATGATTGAGTTGATCACAAGGAATTGGTATTCGGTTTTAAAAAGAACTAAGAATCGAGTCCTGCATTCGAGTTTTGATTCGAAATGCTAAGTTATTAGATGTTAATTGTATAAAGTTTAGTACACGATATGTGTTAAGAGATAAGTGCTAAAATGTGATTATGTGTACTTGACTGATTGTTATGATAAGGGTAAGCGTAGTTGTGAATACGTCATGCCCGATTGTCCAAAAGAATATATATATATATATATATATATAAGTATAAGGAATATAGACGTAAAGCTATAACGAAATTCAGATATAAATGAATGTGTCAAATTATGTGAGTACTTGATTGCGTGTTACTTGTAAATAAATGATTGAACAAGGGTATAAAGGATATGAGGTTGATTATTTGCTATGTGTTGAATATGATATAAGTCGTTATAGGGAATAATATATATCAATTGGGGTAGAAGTTAGACTATATGAGAAACGTCCAGTTTTGTTGAGGTTCTGATTAGGGATTATTTTGTGATTGTAAATTCGGAAAGCAGAGGCATTCGTTCTAGGAAAGGCAAAGAGATTCTAGGTGGCAGTAGCTCAGTTTCAGACTTTCAGTTAAATAGGAAAGCTTGTGAAACAAGTAACTCTGATTTCTCTTTAATAGTGAATCGATCAGAGAGAATCAATATGTGATGCACTGATAGAATAAGATGATCTTATTGATAAAATTGTTGAACTTTAATTGATAACCCTCATTGTTGACCTATTTCATTTCAAATACCCTACCTTACTTTCATCATATCCTGAGTTCCTCAAAGACCGTTGATCTTTACTTTGTTAAGCCTTATTGTTAATACCATGTGTACCCAAATCCTTGTTGTTAATATCTTGTTTACCCAAATTCCTAACTGATTATTACTTTTTTAACCCTTGTTGTTTAATACCTTGTTCATCATGATCTTTATAACAGTAAACCTGACATTTGACAATGTATTGTTTTCTGAGAACCATCTTGTGGATGACTTTAATAATACATATGCTTAGTGATTGATCATTTCCTCAACTTATGTTTCCTTCGCTTTAATTTCTTATTCTCCTTTGAATTCTTGAATTAAACCTAAGAATGATTTTCGATTTGAAAGAGTCCGAATGATTTCAATTGCTAGTACTTTTTAAAAGAATGTAGTTAACACTTTTATGTTCTCCAATATAAAGGTTTTTCAAATGAATTCCAAAAGATTGGATAGAGATGTAAGAGGCTAGTGCGACTAGTTCAGTCACATAGGAGGCTAGCGGGGCTAGTCCAGTATAAAGGCTAAAATAATTGCCTTAGGTACTTTAATGACCGGAAGGAGGTCAGTATGGGCTGATCACCCGTATTATATTTAAAAGATGGATAAATCCAATCCAAAAAGGGTTCTAAATTGTTTACAATGATGAAAAAGGTTTTTTTTATCGTGCGATAAGCACTATCTCTTGAATTGTGATTTGAATTTAATTTATAATGATTCGAAACTGTCGTTTATTGAGTAAAATAAAATATCTTGGAATTGTTGAAGTCTATTGAGAACCCTATTGATTGAACTAAAACTGAATAATCATCACTTGAACCTCAAATCCCTTGAATCCTTATCCTGAAATTCTTTCCTAGAGATATTGTAAACTTGCCACCTAGATTATTGAGATTGCAAATGTCGTTATTGTTTTAATATTAGAACTATTTAATAGTTACTTGCTGAGCCGTTTAGCTCATTTATTTGTGTTGATCTAACCTTGACAGTTAAGTAAGAAGATGGCCAGACTTAGGCCCAATGCTCATAAGAGCGTTCTCGATGGTCCTTATCATACCGTTGGTTTTCAGATGCCATAACAGGTAGATGCTGTGTGAGAAAACGGCGATAGATGGTGGAGTCTGTAATAGCTGAATCAGATACTTTTGGGTTATCTGTCGATTCCAAGTCGGAATCGAATAATTTGGATTTATTTATATTATGGGTTGTAATAATAATATTCTGGTTGGTAGTTGTAATCTTGTCTCATACTTTATCATGTTTAGATCCTAATAGTTTTCGGGGTTTATTATATTTCCGCTGTTATGTTATTGGTATATTGGTGTTGTGGGTCCTCATTCCTAACCCCGAGTTTGAGGGTGTCACGGAAGGCAAAAAACACCTTTTAGCTAAAACTATAAGGACATTAGAATACTAATATTAGAATAATTTAATACAAAAAGGAAAAGAAACTTTGATCAGAATTTCTTTTGAATACTAATACTATAAGTACTTCGAATTTTAAAAACAAATTAAATAACAACCTGCGCAGCACTGAATACTTAATGGAAATCTAGTCCAGCACATACTAAGGACTTACTTTGGCATTCAAATTATAAGAAAATAAAAGAACGATAAGTAGCCTTTATACTATGATAAAATGTGGTCTCTCATAGACCATAGCTAAAACAGAATCATGACACTAACTTCACTACATAAGAATAGATAAAATAGGCAATAACCGGAGTTGCTGAGTTTTTTCAGACCGGGGTTGCTGAGTTAATTTAGGCTAAATAGTAGAGTTCTAACGGGATCGTATCCTTTTCAAGAATTGTAAACTCGACATTCTTTGCAAGTAAACAATTAGACACATACATAAAGCTTGCATCTTTAAATGTACTTTTTCAATAACTACTACATAATTAAAACCCAATTCAATTTGCTAGATTTACAGACATAAAATCAAACTAACACTAAAAAATAAAACCCAAAATAATGAAAGAAAGAAAGAATTAAAATTTAGAATCTAACTAGTAGAAAGGCTTGTGAATTGAATACCAGACACACTTTTAAATCAAACACAAATAAGATATTAAATAACAAATATACACAAGAAGATACACACGCAAATCAGAGAATATGAGCATACCCGGCACACTTTTGAATCGAATAAGAAGAAAGCGACTGCTAGAACCCGTTTGAGAAGCTCCAACTGCTAAACCCATTTGTGAAGAAAGGCCCAATTTATTCAAACTGTAATTAATAAAACCCGAAATACAATACAAACCCTATTTACTAGAAACCTAAGTATAATATCCAAGCTCTGACCAAAAAGCTTAATTTTCCTAATTTAGAACCCTAATCTCCAATTGCTGAACCCATCTAAGAGTGTTTTCTAACCCCGATTAAGAGTGTTTCGTTTGAGTTTTTGATATTTGTGAGTGTATAGAGTGTATAAGTGAGTGTCATAGTATTTTATTTTACAAAATGAAATGAGCGGGTCAAATTTTGTGGTTGGGGCGGCGTAAAAATTGGTGAAATTTTGGCCAAACATTGGCCCGCTTTGCAATCCCGCCTAAATATTTAGTTCTATTGCAACATTAATTGTAATAAAAATACTAACACTATATTTTGTGTTACAATAGCAATTTCATAATGTTTATGGTGACATCGATTATCCTCTACCGTAACACAAAAATAAATTGTTACTTTAGATCAAATTTTAGTGATTTAAGGCAACATTTTTACTTGTAACACCAAAAAAAGTGTTGATAAAGGCCATATAGGTGTAGTGGGATCTTCCTATATCTGCATCTGTATCCGCATCTGCAATTGTTGGATTAGAATATGAATAATATATGCTTTATTTTGGATACAGATAATATCCGCTTTTTCTCGGATACATATTTCGGAAAAAAATCAGATTTTTTGAATTTTTTTGATGGCCCTACCGTATTGATGATGATTTTAGAATATTTTTTATGATTAAACTCGAATGATATATTTATATATGTATAAAGTACGTGTATGGATACATACTATAAACTAAAAAAATAAATTTAAATTATATATAATTATGTATTTATATAATTTTAATAATATATATATATAGTTTCGGATTCGAATATCCCGTATTCGGATATGGATAGTATCCGCTTTATTTCGGATACAGATAATATCCGTTTTTTCTCGAATATGAATGCGGATTTTTCGGACGGATATCGAATTTTTAATTTTTTTTTACAGCCCTACAATAAAATATAAATATTACTGTAAGGAATATGTTGTAGTCTTGATGATAATTCACCAAAACACCTTAAGTAGATTTTTTTTTTTTTGTAGCCTTCAACGGATAACCTCAGTTAGTCTATCCGTAGGAGTTGCTTGTATCAATAAGTATGTAGCACATTCGGTACACTATAATAGCTAAGGGGGTGTGGGAGTTTTAGTGTTTTCTAAGTCATGTTGACTACTAGAAAGATATACAAAATAGATGAGTTAAGTATAAATATAAAATGCCTTATAATTTTGTATAAGTGAAAGAGTATAAAATGCTATGAAAACAACCTCAACTTCTAATCTACAAGCTTCAATGGATGACTCTACAAGCTTCAATGGATAACTCAATATGCCTTCAACGGATAAGTCAAGCTTTCAACGGATATCAGTTAAAGTTGTCAACGAATGCTATCAAGAAAGTTTCAACGGATGACACCAATATAGTGTCAACTGATAACATCTAAGAAGCTTCAACGAATAATCAACAAGATAGCAGTTGATAGTGACTTGACAGAAGCTGAAAGAGTCACATGAGTTGATAGTGCATAAAAGGAAAGTGGGAGTCTGATTGCAGTTGCTAAAAGAAAATGAAGCATTTCCATTTCCATACAAAACAAGCTCATTCAAAGATGTTATATCTAACTTGGATTGCATTGGACAGAAAAATGAAGAAGCATGTGCTTGGACCAAGATGATAGGAATATTAATCTTGTCTTATTGCACATGTAAACTTGGTGAATATATAAACCAAGTATAACAAGTATCTTAGAACTTAACTAGAATAACAAGTAGAACAATCAAGCTGTATCTTTAGTACTCTCAAGTTCTAAGTTATGAGAAACACTTGTAAGCAACTGTGTGCATTTTGCATCACAGATATTTCTTTAATATATACATCCCTGGTGGAAAGAAAAATCCACCATAAAGTTTTTAAACTTGTGTTTATTTATTGTGTGTTAGTTGAATACTTTCAAAGTCTCATTTGTATTCTTGCATATTCATAAATACAGTTGTATATTATTTTTCAGAAAAGTAAAAAGTAACCAGAATTTCATTCAATCCCCCTTCTGTAATTTTTTTGTTGTATTGTTAGGGAATAATATCTGGTATCAGAGCAAGCTCTGAACGTACAAAGAGTTTAATGATCAAACCAATCAAACAACATGAGCAGAAAGGATGTTGGAGTGAAGATCCTGCTTTTGGACAAAGATAACTATCATCACTGGAAAGTGAAGTTGCACCTTCATCTACTCTCTCAAGATGAAAGCTATGTCAAATGCATAGAAAAAAAACCTCATGTTACTATCAGGGTTGCAACAGAAGCTGGTGTAGCTACTGGAAATGAGCAAACTGTTCCAAAGCCTAAATCAGAATGGATTGATGAAGAAATTGAAGCAGTTCATAAAGACAAAAAGGCCATGAACATTTTGTTCAATGGTCATGACCAAGACATGTTTGACAATATCATAAATTGTAAAACTGCTAAGGAAATTTGGGATCAATTTCAAGTGCTATATGAGGGAACTAAGCAAGTCAGAGTAAATAAGATGCAACTTTTCATACAACAATATGAACACTTCCATTTTGAAGATGGTGAGTCCTTGAATGATACTTTTAGTAGATTTCAAAAATTGTTTGGACTAAAGTTGTATGGGAGGGTCTACTAAACCAGGATTACAATCTAAAATTCCTAAGGTCTTTACCAAATGAATGGAAGCCAATGATATTCTCTCCCAGAAATTCACATGAGTACAAGGATTTTAGTCTTGAGAGATTGTATAGTATTTTGAAGACCTTTGAGCTTGAAATGGAACAAGATGAGCTGATAGAGAAAAGAAGGAAGAAAGGTTGGTCTGTGGCATTGGTAGTGAGCAAGAGAGAGTGGTGGAAATGAAGGTTGAAGCTGTTAAAACTGCACCAAATATGAATGTTTGTGAAGGCATGTCTGAGATGAGAGAGGGAAAAGGGTTGATGGCTGAAGATGAAGACTATCCAAGTCAAGATGACATGGATGAAGTTGATGAGAATCTAGCTTTTCTGTCTAGAAGATTTTCAGAGTTCAAATTCAAAAAAAAAAATTGGAGCTGCAAGGCCTAACAGATTCATGGTTGACAAAACTAAATTCAAGTGTTTCAAGTGTGGGCTAAGTGGTCATTTTACAAATGAGTACATAAAGCCAAATTCTGAAACGAAAATATTTGAGCTTGTAGACTACAAAAAAATATATATTGAGTAGCTCAAACAGAAAGAAAAGGATTTCATAACTCAAGAAAAATGGTTGGGCAACTGATGGAAATGATGCAGATTAAAGCATGAACTATGTCAACCTTGCTCTCATAACCAAGTTAGATGAAACAGAGGTTAGCTCATCTAGCAATCAGGTAATCACTACTAATCTTTCACATCTTTCTAAAGATGAATGCAATGATGCTATTAATGATATGTCTGCTAAATTGTATCATTTACGTGTCACACTAAAATTACTCACAAAAGAAAATACTAGAATTAAAGAGAATAATCTATTTTTGAGTGATAGAAATGTTGCGTTAGAAACTCAATTCATTGAGTTTGAGAAATTCAAAATTTAGTGTAAAATTGCTAAAGTTGAGTTAACAGAGTCTTTGAAGAAAGAGGAAATTCTGAGAAAGCAGCTTGAACGAGAACAAGAAGTCATTAAGGCCTGGAAATCTTCTAGGGATATTAGTGCACAGATTGCCAAAGTTCAAGGGATTGAATCATTCTGTGAAGCAACCTGGAAAAAGGACAAGAGGAAACTGAACCAAGAGTTAGTTGATGGTTTGTCAACGGATGTTGAATCAACAGATGTTGAATTAACGGATGATGAAGTTTATTTATTGAATGATAAAGCTCATACGTTGAAGGATGAAACTCATCCGTTGAAGGAGATACAAACCATCAGCCAAGGAAAGTTAGCAAAGCTTAGTTGGAAATATGATTCAGTTACAAAGAATTTTTTCTTAGGAGAATCAAGCAAAACTAAGGATACAGGGAAAGTGAATGTAGGGCATCTGTCAATGAAGTAATTGAATGACAGGTTAGAAAAGATTGAGGTCAAAATAAAATCTAAAAGGAAAACAAATAGGAATGGGAAAGTAGGTATTAACAAACACAACAACTACACACTTGATAAGTATGCACCTAGAAAAACTTGTGTGAAGTGTGGTAGTGTTAATCATTTGTCTACTAACTACAAGTCTGTTATGAATGCACCCATGTCTGCACCTTCTTCTTTTCCTAACATGCCAATGTCACCTATGCATTTCATGCATGTTATGCCCCCACATTATTCACCTGCACATTTTGCTAATATGTCATTTGCACAAAATCCTCACTATACTGCATTTAATATGCCACAAATTCCATATAACATTCCTTTCTTGAATAACATGTTTGCACAACCTATGCCATATCATGTTAATAATAATGTGCTGAATGAATCTCAAACTAATCATGGGTTTCAAAAGCCTACTCCAAAGTTAAAGGTTGATCTTGAATTACCTAAGTCTAATGGTGGAAAGTCTAAGAAACTTAAGAAGAAAGCTAACAAGACAGGACCCAAGGAAACTTGGGTATCAAAATCAACTTGATTTGGTTTTGATGTGGGCAGGAAAACAGAAAGAATTTATGGTATTTGGACAATGGATGCTCAAGGTACATGACTGGAGATTCTAACCTGCTCACAGAGTTTAGGGAAAGAGCTGGCCCTAGCATTACCTTTGGAGATGACAACAAAGGATATACTATGGGATATGTTGCCCAATAATGATACAATTGTTTAAGGGGGTTGGATACAATTGTATAAATATTTCGAACAAGTATAAAAATATAACAGTTCTTTATATTTCTGATAAAAACTGTTACAAACTCTCTCAAGAAATACTGATGTTCTTGAGAGCTTTTAGGTCGTACAATGCTCGAGTTTATCACTATGTAATGACCTAAACTGTGTTTATATAATACACAGCTGCTACAAATCAGTCTATGATATGCATTATCAATTACTAACGGAAAATGATACATATCTTTAACTGAATATACAAAGTCATATCACTCTGAATGAACAGATATCCATCCCTCAAAATAAGGAACAGACTTAATCTTCACAGCAGACTGTCTTCAGATGCTGATATTCTGCAGATACTGATGATGCATCAAATCCTGATGGCACATCAAATCCTGATGATATCCAAAACAGTCAGATCCTGAGCCCCTCCTCATTATTGAGAATCATCACATAACAATCTCCCCCAATTTATGCTTAATATAATGAAGCACAAATTCTATTCTGAATGATGCTAAAACCAATTACAAAACGTACAAGGAATAAGGCTTACTTCAGTATCCTAAGATAACTGACAGTTGTTTCCAGAAATTTGTTCAACCTTTCTTCCTCCTTGTCTCGAAGGACTTTGACAAGCTTTCTCTTCAACTCTTTCTTCTCTTCAGTATCTTCTCCAAGCTGATAAATGGTTGATCTTACTTTAGAGATCGAACTCTTAGTTATTTCAAGATCACCAATCAACATAAAGCTTAAGCTGAAATCTTCATGATCAGGATTGAAAGATAACTAAGGATTGTTGAGAAAAACTTTCAGAACAGCAGCTCCCTTTTCCATCTTCATTTCTTGACCAGTATAATTTCTGTACATAGGAACATAATCATCATTGTATTTGTCTTCTTTGTTCATGACTCTTCTTCTGATACTCTCAAGTATCATAGAAGACCAGTTTCTGGTGACATTGTCCTCAACTCTAAGAAGATAGTGAATATATTTCAACTCTTTCACAGTCTTCATCAAGAGTTGCTACAATGTAAAGCTTTTCACTTACCATCTCTCAAGAAGTACAGAATCTCTTCTCTGACATCACCAAGATTTATCTTCCTATAAACAATCTTTACAGCTTCAACTTTCTCAAGATGTGAAGGAGTAATTCTCTCACCAAGATTGTCAGCCAGAATATCTGTGTCTAGTAAATCAGATCTCAGAGTCTCCATTCCAAAATGACCAATACCTCCTCTAGTAAAAGTTTTGATAAGCTTTATCTTTTCACTATGTTCCACCCAAGAAGGTTTCTTGATAGACTTATCAATATTCTCCTGTTCTGAAATAGAATCCCTAAGTCCTGTCGACACAAATTCAATATGCTTGAATCCTTTAGGATAACTAAATGTATAAACATCTTTACATCTTTTATCCTTCTTGATGAGAGGAGCATACCCTGTAGATAAATCATGAATCTTTCCTCTTGTTTTCAGCCACAACTCTCTTCTTGAATTTAGAATTCTTTGCTCATAATCACTGCATGCTTGATCAGCTTTCCTTCTATCAATTCTTTCATGTTCATCAAGAATTGATTCATCCAATACTTTGATCACCTTTTTATCAGTGTCAAAATCAGCTATCAGATTCACAACATCAGGATTTGCTTATTCCTCGGGTTTTATGTCTGCTTCAAGAGACACATTTGCATTATTTATGTCAACTTGAGAAATGTCAGCGATTGATTTCTTCTTTTTTTGGATAATCATTTCTTCAGTATCCTCAGCTTCTTCTTTTACATCATTTCCTTGTACAGGAACAAAACCCTCTCTGAATAGAACATTGCGGAATCAATTGCAGAAACCTTGACTTCTTCCTCTTCCTCTTCTCCCTCTGGCTCTTGTGGCTCTTCCACCTCTTTTTCCTCTTCCTTTAGAGGTGTTTGCTTCAGCTTTCATTTGAGCCATTAGCTCCTTCTGTTACATAACTACTTCTTCAGTTGTTAGATCAGGAAATTCTTCAGTTATCAACCCAAGAGCACTTCTTGCATTCTTTTGCTCAAACCTCTTATCCTTGTAGTACAGAACAATCTCTTCACCTATTTCCTTGTATCTGTAAAGAAAGAATAATCCTTTAGCATTTGCTATGTTAGAGATTATAACATCACCAGTTTCAGGAGCATCAGCATTAGTCTTGTGCTTAACTCATGAGCACCAGTAGACTTTCCTTGTCCTGAAGGACCAGATCTTTTAGAATGTTGAGGTTGTTGAGCAATAAGAGCAATTTGAACATTTGAAACCGGATTCATATCACCATCATCATCAGTATCTTTATTTTTCAACTGAATAGAGTCAGGTGTACATTTTGTGACAGCTATCTTCTCCCCCTTTTTGGCATCGGTATTTGAAAGAAGAGAAAATATAGTATCCAGTTTATCAGCCATTGAAGACACTTTATCTTCCAAGGATGGAAAACCGAGTATCCATGCTTTGTTGAGACTGAATCATGGCTTTAACAGCCTTTTTCACACTTATGAGTTCAGCTGAAGTAAGTGGATTAATCATAAATGCATCAATCTTGTTCTGTAAATTAGCATGAGATGTCTTCATATCAGCAAGTTCAAAGAGAATTCCTTTCACAGAGATGGTAGAGGCCTTGAGATGCAATTTAAGGTCAGGGTTTTGAAGTCCATCATATGCCCTATGAACATGTTGCATACCAACAGCTGAGGAGATAGAAGTATGTGCATCTCTCCATGTAAAATCCCATTCAGTCTTTCAAAAATGCTCAGCATCAGCATTGTAATAAGAAGGATCATCATTGAAATGTGAAGAAGAACCAACATTGGACTTCTTAGATGCATCAATAGCAATCTTAAGCTGAGATGTGTCAGAATCATCATGATCACTATCTTCATCAGAATTAGAGCTAGACAGACCCTCAGAAGAGTTTGCAGAGCTAGGCAGAATTTCTTTGCCTTTAAGAGGATCCTTAGCAATAATTATCTGTTCTAATGAGATCCTGAAATATAAAACAATGTAACACCTAAATCTTTCTTTTCTTTTCAAGTGATCTCATCACTTTTCACACAATATATTACTTTGAAGAGTAATATGTTTCTCACATAAGAAAGTTTATAAGCAAAGAAAAACTTATAAAATTATTTTCTTAAAACTACCTCTCATTTTTCCAGTACAGGAGACTGCCACTCAAATTTTAATTTTCTCACATAGTATTTTCACATAGTCTCACAGCACAATCACACATTTTGCAAAGAAATAAGAGATGGCTGAGAGGAGTAGTATGCTTCTTATATAAATAGAGGTAACCTCAAATAAGAGAAAATTTATAATCATACAAACATGAAGAACAACAGAGGAAAATAAGCAATACCTGAAGGTGAGTCCTCAAATGGAAGTGATGACAGTGGAGGAACAAACAACGCATCAGGATGCTTTGACAAGATAGTGAGCAACAAATATCATCAGTAGAAGCCGCTTGAATGGATAGTTGATCAACATCAGGATTTATTAGAGTATCAGGATTTGATTTATCAGGAGAATGAACTAGGCCAGCATCAGAACTTTGAACTGATGGTTCTTGTGGGGCCTAAGGAATATGAGCTGCTTCATCAAGAAGTGATGAAGGTTCTTATGTACTCTCCTCAAATATCAGATCATTAATAACTACATCCACCTTTGACAATACATCCTGATGAGCCTTCTTTTCTTACAGCAGCTGTTCAGAGTCTGCAAAAAGATCACCTTATGTACTCTCCTCAAACATCATATCATTAATAACTGCATCCACCTTTGATAATACATCCTGATGAGCCTTCTTTTCTTGCAGCAGTTGTTCCAGTTGTGTCAACAGAGTCATCAGGAACTACAACTGTTGATTTGTTTGTCTTCATCCTTGGCCCAATGGGCATCTAATCATCTGAGTTAGAATCATCTTGCATGATCAGCCTTCTTTTTCAAACTGGAAAGCATTCTTCTTTCTTCTCACTCTCACTCAGTGAGGCTTGTTGAGCTCTCTGTTTAGTTTGAACAGATTTCTTAACCAGCCTTTTCTTTAGTACAACTGATATCTTTTGGGAGACATCAGAGGAGGCTAATTTAGGAGTTGGATTGGAGTTCTGTTTAGTAGAAGAAATGCTTGGGTTAGAAACAAGATGGGTAGTGTCTTGTTCCACAACATCATGAAATTTAACAGAGGTGCCAGCATCAGGATTTGCAGGCACTTATGAAGGAGTAGGTCTATTTCTTAATATAAATTTCCTGACCTCCTGAGGCAGGAAGGGAAGTCCTGAAAACTTATTCTTTTCATCTCGTTTGATATGATCTGTAATAGCCTTCTCAGAAATTTGAATTACAGGCAGCAATTCATCATTATCAAATACAACATTAGGGCATAGAAAATTAAAAATCAGTTGAAGAAATCTAGTATACCCTATTACACCTGATGCATCAGTTCTTCTAGCAATTATGAATTGAAGAATGGTGTTACCATAGTCAAAATTACAAGAATAGAGAAGAGAATACCCAATTTTCAGAGAAGTGGATGGAAGTGCATCAAAATTTATTGTCTTATTCAAGAAACATCTGCTGATGCAATCAAAGAAGAAATTCCATTCTCTCTTTAATTTTGTTCTTGTCAATTTCCTAATTGTTGTAATGTCACCTTTGTAGTTCAGAGTTCTGAGCATATCAAACAGCTGCTCAGTTGCATAATTGTCAGGAGCACCATCACAGGCAAGCAACCTCAAAGCTTGAACCAGAACATCAGCATCAACCTCATACCTGCGTCCCTTATATTCAAAAGAGAAAGCAGTATTTGTTGCATTAACTAGAGTCGTATCCCATACCTGCATCATAGCCCTGTATGATACCTTAGTAGGATTTGTGAGAGCATATCCAAGTGGACATTGGAATAAGAAATCCTATATATCATGAAAAGAATGAGGAAACTGCTGATGTGAGAGTGGAGCCAAGTAGTTATTGGTTCCAAAAGTGTTGCCATGAATAATAGTGGTTTGACTGAAGAAGGGTGAAATCTCAAAAGATGACATGATGACTGTAGGCGTTGAGGAAAGATATTCGTTAGATGTGAATAGTGAGGCTGTGTGTATGATAATATGTGTCACAGAGGTTCTTGTGCAAATATAAGTTTGCAAAGCTTAGTTGTATGTAACACACTCGAAGAAGGAAGCTTAGTGAATTAGACTTCTGATAGAGGATAATTACTGAGGAATTGGAGTGGAAAGTGGAGTAATGTGCGGAATCAGCAACAAAGAACGCACTGCTCTTTTAGTAAATTTGTTGTGTGACTTTGTTCAATAATTTATCCACTTTTAAACAATAATTAAGAAGGCAATCACTTTTCAGCATTAAACAATTCATAAATCATTTTTCAGTAATATTCCAAATTAAAACATGCTGGCCTGTCATCAGTATTTGGTACTTCTTATCTGTCAAGATTTGACATCGTCAGGATTTGTCGATTCAAATTCATCAGTGTTTGTCAAAATAAGTCAAGCTTATCAGAAAACCACAATTTTAATCTCAAGAATCATCAAAGGATACATGTTAGGTAGATGATGTAAAGATTAATAGGCTACAGCTAAGAACAAGCACATGCATATACAACTAAAGAACATAGATTAGTTCTTGTAAATAAAATTAACAAAATTTCATTAATAATTCAAGAGAGTATATTTCATGAAATTTTCGATTACATGCATAGATGATTACAAGAAAATCCCAGTCTAATAGAAGAGGCTGATGATTTTTATTACTTCCTCCTACTCTTCACGAAAAGCACAGTAAGACGGATGATATGTTCTTGCTGATGAAGAACTTCTCGTCTTTCTTCCTCCAGACGGTCGAGATGGAGGCGATAATCCATCTCGAAGAACAGGAGATCTTGCAAAACCTCCTGTGGAACCCAGTTCCATACTTCATTGGGAATGGCAGTGATGTGCCATTCCTGCTGCCAGTCTTCGCAGCTAAACTCTACACTGAAGTTTTCGTAGTTCATGAGCATATTGCAGAGAACCATTTTTGTGATGGAGAAGAAGAAATATGATATATAAAAGTGAAGAAAGCTTTTTGTGTTTGGAAAGAGATGATTTGACTGAATGAGAATGATGGTTTAAATAACCGAGAGAGGAAAGGAATATCAAAGGACTAGGAGACTGATCAATTATTAAGTATAGAGTTAACTTAATGATTTAACCAAAAGATGTCTTATTAAAGTGCGTCTCCCTAGACTGATTTGCAATGATGACAATGATATATATTCATACATGCACATTTAGAAAATAAATTCACTTAATTTATCATGCATATAATAAAATACATCAAAAATTCCCAGCTTAATATCTTGAACAACATTTAGGACATAATAGGATTTGATCAATATACATCAGGATTTGATCAATTATAAATTTAAAAGAATTTATCTGTCCCAACTAACCATACCACGTTCATTGACAATCTTTGTAAATGTTACTTCAGGTAGTGGCTTCGTGAAAATGTCAGCCAACTGCTGATCAGTAGGAAAAAAATGAAGCTCAATCGTTCCTTCCATGACATGCTCTCTTATAAAGTGATAACAGATGCTGATATGTTTGGTAAGAGAGTGTTGCACTGGGTTTCCTGTCATAGCAATAGCACTTTGATTATCAAAATAAATAGGAATTTTAGAAAATGATAATCCATAGTCCATGAGTTGGTTTCTCGTCCATAACAACTGAGCACAACAGCTTCCAACTACAATACATTCAGCCCCAATAGTTGAAGTAGAAATAGATTTCTGCTTCTTACCGAACCATGAGACTAATTTGCCTCCCAGAAACTGACAGCTTCCATATATACTCTTCATGTCTATCTTGCAGCCAGTACAGTCAACGTCTGAATATCCACATAATTCAAAATCAGCTTCACTTGCATACCAAAGACCAAGTGATACAGTATCCTTGAGGTATCTGAAGATTCTCTTTACTGTAATAAGATGCGGCTCCCTTGGATTTGACTGAAATCTTGCACACATACAGGTGGCAAACATAATATCTGGCCTACTAGCCGTTAGGTACAAAAGAGAACCAATCATACCTCTGTAGTTTGTGACACTAACTGCTGTACCTTCATGAGGATCAAGCTTTGTAGCAGTTGCCATAAGAGTAGTTGCAGTTGTACTCTCTTGCATATTAAACCTTTTCAACAGATTCTTTGTGTACTTTGACAGATTAATGTAGGTACCATTGTCAGTCTATTTAATTTGCAATCCTAAGAAGTAACTCATCTCTCCCATCAAGCTCATTTGATATCTTGATTGCATCAACTTTGAGAATTTATCACACAGTTTTTGATTAGTTGATCCAAAAATGATATCATCCACATAAATTTAAACTAAAAGAAGATCTTTACCTTGATTCAGATAAAATATAGTTTTATCTAATGTACCTCTTTTGAATCCACTTTCCAGTAGAAACTGAGCAATGGTCTCATACCATGGACTAGGTGCTTGCTTTAGTCCGTAGAGTGCTTTGTCAAGTCTATAAACATAATCAGGATGTTTAGGATCCATAAAACCTGGTGGCTGTTCAACATAGACTTCCTCTTCAAGTTCTCCATTGATAAATGCACTCTTGACATCCATTTGAAAGACTTTAAATTTCTTGTGTGTAGCATATGCCAAGAAAATTCTGATTACTTCCAACCTAGCAACAGGAGCAAATGTTTCATCATAGTCAATGCCTTCATGTTGAGAATATCCTTTAGCCACCAATCTTGCCTTGTTTCTGACAATTGTTCCATCAGAATCAGTCTTATTTCTGAAGATCCACTTTGTGCCCACAATTGACATGTTCTTACGTCTAGGCACCAGCTTCCAAACTTCATTTCTTTCGAACTCATTCAACTCTTCTTACATAGCTATGACCCAATATGTATCCTTGAGTGAATCTTCTACTCTCTTTGATTCTTCTTTTGAAAGTAGATTGTGATACAAACATTCATTTTGAGTTGCACTCCTTGTCTTTACATATTCATCAGGATTTCCAATGATTAGATCAGGAGTATAATCTTTAGTCCATTTTCTGGCACTAGGAAGTGTCCTTCTGGAGCTAGATGCTCCCCCTCAATTGTATTCCTCGTCAAATACATTTGAGGCTCCCCCTGAATCTGTGATGCCATCTCCTGATGAAGTATTGGGACTTGAATCATGTCCATATGATATTGAATCAGCATTGGATTCTGAATGACTAGATTGAGAAGAACCTTGAGTTAATTCTTTAGTGTTAATACCATCAGCCGAACCTTGATGTTGCTCCCCCTCAACATGTGCAGGTTCATTAGTACAATGATCATCTTCAGAATCTGAAGGAGTATCAGGATTTGGATCATCAGGATTTGACATTTCATTATAGTTTGATCCACATTCCAACAATGCATTTTCATTTGCAAAGATTAGACTTTCATGAGAGTCCTCTTCAAAACCAGGAGTCTTCTTATCATCAAAAGATACATTTATGGAGATAACTATAGTATTTGTTCTCAGATTAAAAACCCTGTACGCTCTTGATGGTGAATAACCAACAAAGATTCCTTCATCAGCTTTTGATTCAAACTTCCCTAGCTGATCAGTATGAGTTCTCAAAATAAAGCACTTACATCCAAATACATGAAGATGTTTGAGACTGGTCTTCTTTTCTTTCAGCATCTAATAAGGAGTAACACCATGTCTGTTTATCAGTGTGATATTCTGAGTATAACATGTTGTGTTTACTGCTTCAGCCCGGACGTAATTGGGTAGTTTTTCTTCTTCCAGCAAAGTCCTGCCAGCTTCAATCAGTGTTCTGTTCTTTCTCTCAACAACACCATTTTGTTGTATGCCTTTGTACTTGCATACTTCCTACATTTATGAGTTCTTGAACTCAATGCCATTATCACTTCTCAGAATTTTCACTTTGTGGGTGGATTCATTCTCAATTTGCCTTATGTGATCCAGAAGAATTTCTGGAGTTTCATCCTTCTTGTGTAGAAAATAAACCCAAGTGTATCTAGTGAAATCATCAACAATTACAAGTGTGTACCTTTTCTTGTTGATAGAGATTATGTTCACTGGCCCAAAGAGATCCAAGTGTACATATGATATGGTTCAGTGATAGAGAATTTTGTTTTACTTTTGAAAGATACTCTTCTTTGCATAGACTTTTGACAAGCATCACAAAGACCATCAGATGAGTATAGCATATTTGGTAATCCTCTTACTAGATCCTTCTTGAAAAGTTCATTGATTGAATTGAAGTTGAGATGAGAGAGCTTCTTATGCCAATTCCAGCTCTCATCTACTGATGCCTTTGAGATAAGGCAAGTAGCTTCTTGCTCAAGACTTTCATGTAGCCTTACTTCATACATATTGCCATGTCTATATTCCATCAAGACAATCTTCTTTGACTTGTGGTGAACCGCTTTATAGTGAGAGTCATAGAACACCACATGGTAACCTCTGTCATTGATTTGACTGATGCTTGGAAGATTATGCTTCAGTCCTTCCACCAGAGCTACATTCTCTATTGCTACCTTTCCAATTGTCAAGTTGCCATATCTCAGAGTGTGTCCTACATTTCCATCTCCATAAGATACATCTGGGCCAGCCTTCTTCTCAAACTCTGACAACAGGGATTTATTTCCAGTCATATGTCCTGAACATCCACTATCCAAGACAAGAGTGTTTTTCCTATTACCCTGTAGTCAGAAGAGTAATTAATTATAAGGATTTTTAAGGACCCACACTTGTTGGGCCCTCTTTTTGGACAACTTAAGCCTTTGTGATTCAGAAATACTTCTGACAGTTTTTCCTTTATCAGGATTTGTCTTGTCAGAAGTGGATTTAGTAGAACCGGAAGAATTGAGTACATCAGCAGTTTTATTGAATTTAGGAAAAAGTTCATAATAGTTGTGATACAGCTTATGATAGGAACTACAGGTGTAAATTGAATGCCAACTACTACCGTAATGAAAACAAGGATTTTATGGTTTATAAAATACTGATCTACCCCTAACATCAGACTCAGGAATAGCAATTTTCATTTTCTTACTCCTCCTGCAATCAATAGCAAGATGATTAGTATTACCATAGTTAAAATAAGTTTTTCTAGGAGCATTGGAAACAAACTTATAATTGGAATCCTTAGAAATACCTTACTTACCATTTATGTTCCTTTTAGGACTTATAACTTGAGGTTTGTGAGTAACCTCAGATAATTTCTTTTTCAATAGTCTTTTAGACAAAAGTCCTATATTCTTTTCTTACTTAACAGTCTTAATGATTTCCTTGTTCTCCTTTTTTTGAGGTTTATCACTTACTGACTTTTCTTGGGATGCTGATATTGAACCCTTTTCAAAGGTAGATTTGGGTTCATCAGCTTCTGAAGAGATAAACTTTACAGGAGTCTTAAGGGAAGTTTTATTTTCAGTCCTTAATTCCATCTACATAACCAAGACATTTTTTCCAGTTTTTCTTAGAGATCATCTCATGAACCTTTTTTCCTGAATTAGTCCAGGCTTTAAGAGTTTTCCTCTCATTCTCTAATTCATTTTCTAACATACTATACTTAGCTTCTAGTATCTTTACTGTATGTTTAGCTTTCTCACATTCTTTCTGAACTTCAATCTGATTTACTATGTCAAACTCCAACTGGTCATTCCTAGACTTTAAGATTTGATTTTCAGTTAACAGCCTATTGTTCTCCAAAGTCTTATTTCTAAAATTTCCATGAAAAGACTTAAGAATAGATTTCAGTTCAGATATATCTTCAGTATCAAAAGAGAAGAAAGAAGTCGATATCTTAGAATTAGAGGAAGCAGGAGCATCAAAGCTAGCCATCAGTGCATAGTATGTTTCTTCTTTTTTAGAATCAGTGGAGTCCATCCAATCCTTGCTTGATGTAATCAAATCTTTGTTCTTCCCTTTGTCATGCTTTGTCTTTTTGCACTATGTAGCAAAGTGACCAGGTTCACCATGGTTGTAGCACTTGATTTTCGACCTGTCGACTTTTCCAGCTTTAGAGTCCTTCCATTCTCTTCTTCCAGATGACTTCCTTTCCCCTCCAATGAGCTTTTTCCTGAAGCTTCTATTCTTATGAGACTTCCTGAATTGCATCATCTTGAAGCCCTTAACTAGCAATGCAGCCATTTGCATGACATCAGAATTTATCATGTTCTCATCAGTTTCAGAATCAGAATCATCATCAGGATTTGATGACGAATCATCAGTATCTGATTCTGGCAGATTGTTCTTTTTCCTTGCAGCTTCAACTAACCTTTCTTTTGAAGCTTTAGCATTCACTTTCAAAGCAGCTGATTTTCCCTTGTTGCTTTTCCTCTATTTCATTTGCTAAACTTCCAGATCATGAGTTCTCAGCATGCCATAGACTTCTTCCAGGGTGATTATTTCCAAATCATACTGATGTCATATGATTGAAGTCTTAGTCTTACATTCCTCATTCAAAACTCTCAGAAACTTAGTGTTTGAATCCTATCGATCATACACTTTTCCCACCAAGGATAAATTGTTGAGAAGGGTGAGAAACCTGTTATAGATGTCGGTGAGGCTTTCATCAGGTTTGGCCTCAAAATGTTCATATTCTTGAATTAGAACAGCCCTTTTGTTCTTCTTGATGGCCATGGTTCCTTGACATTGAGTTTCAAGAGCATCTCAGATCTCCTTGGTAGACTTGTAGGATATAACCCTGTTTGACATCACATAATCAAGACTGTTATGCAAAATGTTTCTTACCTTTACATCTTTCAGCACAACAACTTTCTCTTCTGGTGTCCACTCATTCTTCTCCTTCAACTGATAGTGTTCAACAACAGTAGGAGTTGCAGGCACCAATTTTGTTGGCATGTAGGGTTTATCATTGATTATGTCGAGATAGTCTGGATCTGTAGCCTCCAGGTGCATGAGCATCTTCACCTTCCATGTAGGATATTCATCCTTTTTCAGAATGGGAATTTTAATACTTTCATACTTGTTTAGAGACATGTTTATATCGCTTCTGATTGTAAAGTTATCAGTTTGCTCTGACACCAATTATTGCCCAGTAATGATATAATTGTTAAAGGGGGGTTGAATACAATTGTATAAACGTTTCGAACAAGTATAAAAATATAACGGTTCTTCATATTTCTGATAAAAACTGTTACAAACTCTCTCAAGAAATACTGATGTTCTTGAGAGCTGCTAGGTCGTACAATGCTCGAGTTCATCACTATGTGATGACCTAAACTGTGTTTATATAATACACAGCTGCTACAAATCAGTCTAGGATATGCATGATCAATTACTAACAAAAAATGAGACATATCTTTAACTGAATATACAAAGTCCTATCACTCAGAACGAACATATATCCATCCCTCAAAATAAGGAACAGACTTAATCTTCATAACAGACTGTCTTCATATGCTGATATTCTGTAGATACTGATGATGCATCAAATCCTGATGACATCCAAAATAGTCAGATCATGAGCCCCTCCTGATCATTGAGAATCAGCACGTAACAGGATATTGCTTGATTTCCACAGGGAATGTCATCATTGATGAGGTTGCACTAGTTGATGGGATCAAACACAATATTTTGAGTGTCAGCCAACTGTGTGATAAAGGCAACTCAGTTACCTTTAATTCTAAAGCCTGTGTTATCACTTGCAAAAAGGACAGCAAATGGTTCTTACTAATGTAAGAAGAGGAAATGTGTACTTAGCTGACTTTAACTTTATAGAAGTAGATTAAATTACCTGTCTTTTCAGCAAAACAAGTCAAGATGAAAGTTGGCTATGGCATAAGAAACTATCTCATTTGAATTTTAAGAAAATGAATGAATTGGTCAGGCAAGACCTTATTAGAGTCATTTCTTAAGTTGAATTCTCAAAGGATGGATTGTGTGGTGCTTGTCAGAAAGGACAGCAAATAAAATCATCATTCAAAAGGAAGCTTGAAACAACAATTGATGAACCATTACAACTACCGCACATGGATTTATTTGGACCAGTCAATGTATTGTCAAAGTGGTTCTTACTGGAGTAAGGAAAGGAAAGGTGTACTTAGCTGACTTTAACTCTATAGATGCAGATTTAATTACTGTCTTTTCAGCAAAGCAAGTTAAGATGAAAGTTGGCTATGGCATAAGAAGCTATCTCATTTGAATTTCAAGATAATGAATGAATTGGTCATGAAAGACCTTGTTAAAGGAATTCATCAAGTTGAATTTTCAAAGGATGGACTGTGTGATGCTTTTCAGAAAGGAAAGCAAAAGAAAGCATCATTCAAAAGGAAGCTTGAAACAATAATTGATGAACCATTACAACTACCGCACAAGGATTTATTTGGACCAGTCAATGTATTATCAATTTCCAATAAGAGGTATTGCCTAGTGATTGTAGATGATTTTTCTAAATTCTCATGGACATATTTTCTTGGATCAAAGGATGAAGCAAGTGAAATCATCATCAATCACATCAGGTAAGTCAACAATCATCCTGATCTCAAAGTAAGAAAAATCATGAGTGACAATAGAACTGAGTTCAAAAATTCTACAATGAGGTTGTTTTGTGAAAAAAAATAAAATCATGCATGAGTTCTCAACACCAAGTGTTAGGGCGAAAACACGCGATAAAATTACATGCAAGTATACGCGTTTGCAAATAATATAGAATATTTTCTAGTTCATTCTCACAGAGACTGGTTTAGGTTAAGTTCAATTTATGCACTTATGCACTTATGCAACAATGGTATGGCTATCGTTCAATGCTAAGATAAATAACAAATTGGGTTTTGATTAAAGTAAGAGATTATACTAAATAACATTAACTAAGAGAATTGAGGTTGAATTACTTATATGAGACAAACATGGGATTCTAACTTCATTACTACTTCATTCAAAGTCATTGTTCTTAACCTTAGCATGCAATGGTGATGACAACTAATCAGATAACACGAAACTAGTAAACGCCAACTTTCGTTGTACGAGTACCCTACTACCAGATATCCACAAAAGAGATAGAAGCTGAATAGACACCAATTTTATGTTGTCTATAGAATTTGACAACATAAAGGTTTAATGCATAAGTTATCTATCGTGATTACATAGGGCAAGTAAGATCATTAAAATTACCTATAAATCATGCATAACAAATACATGAACCTATTCTAGCATGGCAAGTTCTAAACCCCTATATTCACTGTCGCTTCAATAGAGATTAACACGCTATCTTATAAGTTCGCGGCGCTCATAAGATGAATAAGTATAACCAATACTAGGATATCATACAATCACCACACACTAAGATATCGAAACAAATTAACTATTGAAATCCATAAGTAAATCCATTAGAACCCCGTGATAATAATTTGTTCATAACCGAACTCATCATCACCGTGGGTTCCGATAAAAGCATGGTATAATAAACTAAGTCTTTATAAACTGAATAAATAATCAAAGTACGTAATCAAGAGTATTAGGTTCAAAAATAAAGAAAACAAGTATCCAAGATTACAACTTAAGAAAAGAATCATAAGTAAAAACTAGATCTTCTTCTCCTTCATTGTATTGTGCTCCTAGATCATCTTTTTGTCTTCTCCTTAGTCTCTGTTATGAAAAATGTCTTTAAAAGGTCTTTATATAGCAGCCTAAATTGACCACGAATCCAGCAGATAAGTCTTCTAATCAAATAAGGAATCTAAAAATCCCGGCCTGGCGCGACCACTCTGAAAAGCGGCGCGGCCGCCCTGACTTTCTGTTGAATGAGCGCGGCCGCTCTAAACCTGGATGTGGCCGCGCTGAGCTTCTGCCAGAACTTGATTTTCTTGATTCTTTGATCTTCTCTTGCTGGTTACTTGCGCTCAATCATTCGAGGCTCCATCCTAACACTCTATTAATCATAAAAACATCATAAAACCATTCATGCTCCTGATCATACCCTGAAATGCAAAACACTACAAAAACACATCAAATACACAAATAACTTGAGTACAAAACACCAATTCGAGCCTTTATGAAGCGTTCTAAGTGGATATAAATTCCACTTAACACACCCCAAATTGAATCGATGTCTGTCCTCAAGCATAACAGACTTAAAAAATGAAAAATAAAAATGCATGAATGCAACTAACATGAATGCAATGATCTATTATCCCCTAACAATACAACAAGAATTACAGAGGGGAGTTGAATGTAATTCTGGCTACTTTTTCAAGATTATAAAATAGTTCTAACTCGACGGATATAGAAGTGTTTGATTTGCAGATTGCAGAATGATGTAGTTAAATAAATCAAAACACAAAGTAATAAAAACAGAAGCTTTTAAAACTCTCTGGTGGATTTGAAAGTATCCACCAGATATATATATATATATATATATATATCGAATGAGAACTTTGTGAAGATTGAATAGCTCACAGCTGCTTACAAGTTTGAACAACTAAACTTACAGAGAAATGCTACAGAATACAGCTTGAAAATATTTCTCTGAAAATGTGTGTGCTTAGTTAATTGTTCCACTAGCTACACTTGGTTTATATATCACCAAGTTTACATGACAATAAGACAAGATAATAAAACAAAATATATCTAGTCTAACTTTATGCTGCTTCACTACTATATTCCAGCATCTTTGAATATCTTCATAATAGCATGGAAATGGTAATGCTTCTTTGTTCTCAAATCCCTGCTAAACAGGCTGCCACATTCCTTTTACAAACACCCAACGCATCTGACTGTGTTGTCACTGTCAACAGATATTTGAATTTGATCATCCATCGGGTACATGCTTGTCATCCGTCGGGTAGCTTTGTTGATCATCCGTCGGGTAGCTATTTGAATCAAATGCCAAGTTTTATCAACAGTACCTCTTGTGAAGTGATTTTCCAAAAGAAACTTTGATAAAGTGTCATACCAAGCTCTAGGTGCTTGCTTCAGTCCATAAAGTGCCTTCAAAAGATTGTAAACATATTTTGGAAAATTTGGGTCTTCAAAACCAGGGGGCTGAATAACATAGACTTCCTCCTCCAAATCTTCATTCAAAAAAGCACTTTTGAAATCCATTTGATAGACCTTGAAATTGGTATGAGCTGCATAGGCTAAGAAGATTATGATGGCTTCAAGTCTTGCAACAGGAGAAAAGGTTTCATCAAAGTCTATTCCTTCCTACTGATAGTAGCCCTTAGCAACCAATCTAGCTTTGTTCCTGACCACTATGTCATTTTCATCCATCTTGTTTCTGAATACCCACTTAGTGTCAATTGGTTCTTTCCTTTAGGTTTGGGTACCAGCTTCCATACATTGTTCCTTTCAAATTGGTTTAGCTCCTCCTGCATAGCTAAAATCCAATTAGGATCCAACAAAGCTTCTTTTACCTTCTTTGGTTCTTCCTTAGATAGAAAGCTGCTATATACACATTCTTCTTGAGTTGCTCTCCTTGTTTGAACTCTAGAAGATGCATCACCAATGATGAGCTCAAAAGGGTGATCTTTAGTCCATTTTCTTTGTTGAGGTAGATTAGCTCTAGATGAAAAGGCCTCATTGTTGTCATGATGTGTGACTGAGTTTTGATTATAAGAAACTCCCCCTGAGTTTGTGAATCTTTGATTTGAGAAAGGGGAACTTTCTATAGGTGATCTATTCTGACTTTCAGCTTCTCTTAATGTTCCGACGGATGATGCACTTTGTGTCCCGACGGACGAAGCTGATTGTCTCCCGACGGATAAGGCAGATTGTCTCCCGACGGATGAAGCATTTTGTAACTCGACAGATGTTGAATTATGTGCTTCATTAGTTATATATTTTTCTGCATTATCCTTATTCACTATTTCTTGATCACTTTCATCATCACTGTCATCACTAACCATCTTCACATTGTCAAACTTGAGGCTTTCATGGAAATCTCCATCTTGCAGTTCTTCAATCTTTTTGTCATCAAACACAACATGTATTGATACCATAACAATGTTGGTTCTTAGATTGTGACCGTAAATGCATTTCCCACAGCATATCCAACAAAAATTCCTTCATCTGCTTTAGCATCAAACTTCCCATGTTGATCAGTTTGATTCCTCAAGATAAAACATTTGCAGCCAAAGAAATGAAGAATATTTAGAGTTGGCTTCCTAGTTTTGAACAATTGGTAGGGTATCATACACTTTGCTTGATTAACCAAAGAGATATTCTTAGTGTAGCATGCAGTATTCACAACTTCAGCCCAAAAATATGTTGGTAACTTTGATTCTTCAAGCATTGTCCTTGCTGCTTCAATAAGAGATATGTTCTTTCTTTCCACTACTCCATTTTGTTATGGAGTTCTTGCTACAGAAAACTCATGCATAATCCCATTCTCTTCACAAAATGATCTCATCAAAGAATTCTTGAACTCAGTTCCATTGTCACTCCTAACTACTCTTACCTTGAAATCAGGATGATTGTTGACTTGCCTTATGTGATTGATGATGATTTCACTAGCTTCATATTTAGACTCTAGGAAATATGTCCAAGAGAACTTTGAGAAATCATCCACAATTACTAGGAAAAATCTTTTCCTTGAGATAGACAACACATTGACTGGTCCAAATAAATCCATGTGTAATAATTTCAAAGGTTCTTCAATTATTAAATCAAGCTTATTTCTAAATGATGCTTTGATCTGCTTTTCTTTCTGGCAGGCATCACACAATCCATACTTGGTAAACTCCACTTGAGGAATTCCTCTTACCAGCTCTTTCTTGACAAGCTCATTCATGGTCTTGAAGTTTAAATGGGACAGCTTCTTGTGCCATAGTCAACTTTCATCTTGACTTGCTTTACTGAGAAGACAAGTGACAGATTTTGCATTAGATGAGTTGAAGTCAGCTAAATACACATTTCCTTTTCTCACTCCAGTGAGAACCACTTTGTTGCTCCTTTTGTTTGTCACAACACAGACTTCTGAATTGAAGGTTACTGAATTTCCCTTATCACAACGCTGGCTGATACTCAACAAATTATGCTTGAGACCATCCACTAGGGCAACCTCTTCAATGATGACATTGTCTTTTGAAATCAAGCCATATCCCACAGTATAACCTTTGCTGTCATCTCCAAAAGTAATACTTGGGCCAGCTCTTTCCTTGAACTCAGTGAACAGGGTAGAATCTCCAGTCATGTGCCTTGAGCAACCACTATCCAGATACCAAAGATTCTTTACGTTTCCCTGCACACATCAAAATCAAATCAAGTTAATTTTGGTACCCAAGTTTCCTTGGGTCCTGCCTTATTAGCTTTCTTCTTTGGTTTCTTAGGTTTGATCTCATTTGACTTGGGAATTTCTGATTCATCCTTAGTCATTTGAGTTGGACCTTTGAGACCAGTCATCAGAACATAATTATCATGCATATTTTGATTAACAGGAAAATGCATGCTGTTTGCAAACATGTTATTCCAGTAAGGCATGCTAAATGGAATTTGAGGCATACTAAATGCAGCATAATAAGGATTAGGTACAAATGGCTCATTAGCAAATTGTGCATTCATATTCTGAGTAGACATATCATTCATAGGCATGGTAGGCATAGCATTCATGTTGGGAAAAGAGGAAGGTACAGACATATGAGTAGGCATGGCAAGTTTATAATTAACAGACAAGTGATTAACACTACCACACTTAACACAGATTTTTCTTAGTGCATACTTATCAGGTGTGTAGTTGTTATGTTTGTTAATTTCTACTTTCCCATTTCTATTGTTTTTCTTTTTAGTTTATGTTTTAACCTCAATCTTTTCTAATATGTCATTCGATTGCTTGATGGACAAATGACCAACATTAACTTTCTTTTCCTTCTTCACTTAACTTGATTCTCCTGGAATAAATTTTTTGGAAACTGACCCATATGTCTCATTCAGCTTGGCAAGCTTAGATTTACTCACTGGTTTACTTACAGCCGACGGATGTGGCTCTCTATCACTCGACAGATAATCCTTTTGATTATCCGACGGATGATTTTCATCATCCGTCGAGTCCATATATGTCCACAATCCTTCAACCAAATTGGATTCAAGCTTCTCTTTACTCTTCTTCCAGGTTGCATCACAAAAGGACTCAATGCCTTGAACTTTAGTGATTTGAGCATGGACATCTATGGATGATTTCCATGTTTTAATCACTTCCTATTCTCTTTCAAGCTGCTTCTTTAAAATCACTTCTTTCTTCAAGGACTCAGTTAATTCATCCTTAGTATTCTTACATTCAATTCTCAATTTTTCAAATTCAATAAACTAAGACTCTAGCACATTATTCCTCTCACTTAAAAATAAATTGTTTTCTTTAATTTTAGCATTTTCCTTAGTAAGGGACTTAAGTGTAACACGCAAGTGATATAATTCTGTGGACATGTCATTGATTGCATCATTACACTCAGCTTTAGATAAATGTGCTAGATTAGTGGTGATTACCTGATTACTTGAAGAACTTGTTTTTGTTTCATCAGACTTGACCATCAAGGCTAGATTGACATAGTTTTTTTCTTCATCTTCATCCAAACCATCTGCAGCCCAGTCATTCTCCTGTGTGATGAAAGCCCTTTCCTTTTGTTTGAGCAACTCAAAGTATTTCTGTTTATAATTAACTGTCTCAAACTTCTTCTTGCTAGAATCAGACTTTCTACATTCACTTGCAAAATGCCCTGCCAAGCCACATTTATAACATTTGAATTTGGATTTATCCACCATGTTTCTAATTGGCTTGGCTACTCCAAAATTCTTTTTGAATTTGAGTTTGGAAAATCTTCAGGATAGGAATGCTAGATGTTCATCAATATCATCCATGTCATCTTGGCTCAAATGATCTTCATTTTCAGCTACCAGCCCTTTGCCCTTGCTTTCACAGACCTTTGATGTAGACTCAACAACTTCTACCTTCATCTCTTTCTCTTTCTCTAACTCAGCAACCAGTGCTATGGACCCTCCTTTCTTCCTTCCTTTCTCCATCCTCTCATCTTGCTCTATTTCAAGCTCATAAGTTTTTAGGATGCCATACAGTCTCTCCAAGGTGAACTCCTTGTAATCCTGAGAATTTCTCAATGAGACTGTCATTGGATTCCACTCTTTTGGAAGAGATCTAAGGAACTTGAGGTTAGAGTCTTTTGTTCGATAGACTCTTCCATGCAACTTCAGAGCATTTAGTAGCTTTTGAAATCTACTAAAAATGTCAGTGAGAGACTCACTTTCTTCACAATGGAAGTGCTCATATTGCTAAATTAGCAGCTGCATCTTATTCTCCCTTACTTACTTAGTACCATCACAAATAATCTAGATTGTGTCCCAAACCTCTTTGGCTGTTTTGCAGTTAATGATGTTATCAAACATATCACCATCAACTCCATTGAACAATATATTCATGGCCTTCTTATCTTTCCTGACTTGCTCAATATCAAGATCTGGCCATTCATGCCTAGGCTTGGGAACAGATGGTTCATTTCCTGTTGCAGCTCTTATTGGTACATGAGGACCTCTCTCTATGCAATCCACATAGGCCTCATCTTGGGAAAGAAGATGTAGGTGCCTTTTCACCTTCCAGTGGTGATAATTATCTTTTTCCGGAAATGGAATTTTGACTCCAACATCCTTCTTGTTCATCTTGCTGTTTGTTATGATCTTTACACTCTTTGTACCTCAAGAGCTTGCTCTGATACCAATTATTATTCCAGAACAATACAACAAGAATTACAGAAGGGGGTTGAATGTAATTCTGGCTACTTTTTCAAGATTTTAAAATAGTTCTAACTCGACAGATATATAATTGTTTGATTTGCAGATTATGGAATGATGTAGTTAAATAAATCAAAACACAAAGTAATAAAAACACAAGCTTTTAAATCTTTCTGGTGGATTTGAAAGTATCCACCAGATATATATATATATATATCGAATGAGAACTCTGTGAAGCTTGAATAGCTCACAACTGCTTACAAGTTTGAACAACTAAACTTACAGAGAAATGCTACAGAATACAGCTTGAAAATGTTTCTCTGAAAATGTGTGTGCTTAGTTAATTGTTCTACCAGCTACACTTGGTTTATATATCACCAAGTTTACATGACAATAAGACAAGATAATAAAACAAAACATATATAGTCTAACTTCATGCTGTTTCACTACTCTATTCCAGCATCTTTGAATATCTTCATAATAGCATGGAAATGGTAATGCTTCTTTGTTCTCAAATCCCTGCTAAACAGGATGCCACATTCCTTTTGCAAACACCCAACACATGTGACTGTGTTGTCACTGTCAACAGATATTTGAATTTGATCATCTGTCGGGTACATGCTTGTCATCCGTCGGGTAGCTTTGTTAATCATCTGTCGGGTAGCTTTGTTGATCATCTGTCGGGTAGCTGTTTATCACTTGACTCCATTTCACTTATATAAAATTACAAGACATCTTATATTTACAATTAATCAACCTATTCTGCATATCCACTAGTAGTCAACATGACTCATATGCTCCTACAAAATCTACACAAAGTTGTTTGCAGAAATGTGCTACATATCTTATTTTTACATAAGCTACTCACCCGGTGGATGTCAAATCGTCATCCGTCGGGACTATATTAAATCATCCGTCGGGACTGTATTTGATCATCTGTCGAGTGCTACAAAATTCACTACAAATCTACTAAGGTGTTTTGTTTAATTTATCATCAAGTTCACAATATGATTCTAACATGATCCCCTCATAATACTAAACCAACCAATAAGCAACATCTCAACCAATGCAATTATTTGCACCAAGTTCAATCAAATCCCACAAATCAACCCACAAGCTAGAAACGTGTGTGTGTGCAATTGCTTAACAGATATACCCTCGCAACTAGATCAGTAATCATAACTCACCACTCAAAAAGGAAATGATAAGGTTATAAATAGAATAAACGATAAACTCAAAATAACTGACAACACTTCAATATTATCGGAGTTATACAAGGATTCATGCTTTTATTGCTAACACATAATAAACACAAATATGCTTATTTGATCTTGTAATGAGTGAGGTCCATAAAGACTTATGCAATAATACCCATGTAGCGAGCGTTAGGTTAGCGGATCCCAGACTATAAAAGCCTTAGGTCACTAGGCACAAAGTCCCCTAGAACTTAATAACTCGAGTATTATAGAGCCCACTCGTGATCAATTATGCAAAACACATATTTTTTTTCTTTTTTTTCTTCTTTCTCATTTTTTTTCTTTTTTTTTGCTTTTCTTTTCTTTTTTCACAATTTCTTAACGAGCGTGTTTCGCTCCATCTCGCTTAACCCTAGACTACTCATATTTATTTGAGCCGACTACTAGCCATTTGACACCTAGCCACAATATCTAGCAATAAAGTCCAATGTTTTTCTCCAATTTTCAAAATTCATGTTATTTCGTAACTAAGAGAATATCATAAATTCTAGACATAAACAAGCGATTAAACCTTGACAAACAAACAAGCCATGATCATGATCTAGCACTCAAGCAAACTATAATACTTAGTGAAATTTTTTATTGTTTCTAGCACGCAAATTGTAATATCCCGTATTTTTAGAATTATTATAATTATTATTTGAATATATATATATATATGTGTGCTTTTATGATTTAGAAGGAATAAAATGGTGGATATTTTATTCATGTTTGACGAGTTGGTGTTATTAAATGGTAATGTGCTAATTGTTAAGTGTTATATTGATCCTTGTTAATTTCTAAAAATATTTACTTATATGTATTATATTCAAAAGTTATTTAAAAGCTGATCTTATTGATATCAGTAAATTGAAATTGCTTTGTGATATCTGTAATATATCGTGCAATTATTTTTATCAATAAATAATTATTATGTAATTATTATGGGAATTTTGGTGAATTATCTGATGATTGATATTTATATTTGGGTGTCTATATGTGATAAAGTGTAAGTATTTTGATTTTTAATATGTACAGAATAAAGTATAGATAAATATGGTATTTTTCTGGTAAATTTTTGGATTGTTATATGATTTTATAAGGATTTATAGATTTAATAATTATTCTTAGAGTAATTATAAAACTATTTTATAAAGCCGGGAATCGTCCAACTTCCGGAACTCTTCGAAAAACTCCTACCTAACCTAATTTGATTATTCTGAACATATTTCGTGTTTTGACTTTTTCGATCCGGAGTACGGTTTGACCCGTACGACTCCCGGCGCAAAATTTCGATAAGATAATTATTTCGGTAGATCAATAAAACTCGTATTCTCGAGAGACAGGATATTTTTACATTATTTTCTCATAGGGTGTTTTACAAGAAGCTCGGTTTTGATAATTATCCAAGTCTGGTATTAAATTGTATCATTTTTTATAATTACTTAGCGGCTAAGTAATTTATTTTAGGATCCGATATATAAGTGTAAATTCAGTATTAAATTCCAGAATGTTTCAAAAATCATGAAACTCATATTTTCTTAAGTTTTGAATATTTAGAGAATTTTAAAATTATTTCGGAAAATTTTTGGATTAAATTATCCCACACGTTTGTTCGTTAAATCGTAAAATGCGAGTCGGATCTGCGTTTAAAAAATACTTTAAAAATTACAAAAATTTTATTTTATTAGTTTTTAAATATTCCGAGAATTTTATAAAGTATTTAGGTTTCATAAAAGTTATCAAACCGGGCCCCTACCGGGACGTCAAACCGCACAAAAATTATATTTTTATTTTTATAAAATCGTGCGACTTTCAAATGTATTTTATTTTTAGAATATTCGTAATTTTTGAGGAATTTTGATATAAATTTTATATTTATTTGATTAAATATTATTCCGCGCTAATTATTAATTTCGAGCTAATTTTGATTATGTTATATTGATTTTTAGTTAAAAGAATAAGAAAACAAAAACAAAAAAAAATAGGAAACAAAAATCCTGTAACTAAACTACCCGCACCCCCCTCCCATTTCAATATATGCACCGCCACCCCCAAACTCTCTGTCTCTCCTCTATTCGTTGTTGATATATTTTTTTAATTTTCAAAAATTTATATCTCGCAAACCGTCTGTCCAAATTTCAATTGTAATATTATATATATAAACGATCAGCGCTTCAATACCTACGCAAAGGTATATATATTGCAAGGTTTTGAGAAGAAAATTTGCGGAGCATATTTTCCGTTTTAATTTATTTTCGGGGCATAGAAAAGGAGTTTAACGGTATTGATTGCTCCACATGACATTTCAGCGTGTGTATGTCTATGGCTATAAATTTTAGATTTTTCTGGAGATATTTTCCGGACATCAAATAATCTTTTGGCTGATCAGAATTTATTTTGGGTAAAGATTTCGAGATTCTGATTTTGTACTTGGGTATATTATATCATGTTTGTGTTTATATATTTATTTAATAATTTTTAGAAGTTGTTGTAGAAGTCACATTTGACCATATTTTTTGTTTCTAGCGTGTTTATATGTGCAAATATATATTATGGTGTGTTTTAAATATATTAATTTTATTAGAGTATAGTTGAATTGTATTGTTTAGAATTGATTTTGAGAGGTTCTAACCCCGGGAAAAATCCGTTTTACAAAGACGTTATTTCAAAAAAAAATTAAAATATTTATTTCAATTTCAAGTTATTATCTTTTATTATTTTCGAAAATCATAATTTGATTCAATTATTTATAATTTGTTTTGATTAATTATTTATTCATTTAATTAATTGATTAATTCATTTAATCAATTAATTTTATTTATAAATAGTTGAATGAAGTGTAGTTATTTATAATTGAGCCAAATAATATTCTAAAATTATTTTGAGCTTCTAAAATTATATAAAGGTATTGAATATTCAATTAATATTATTATTAATTGAATTATTCTTATTTTATTCGTAAAAAATAGATTGATTGTCCGTTTAATACGAAACGAACTTGTCTAGACTCAGAAAAATATTATGTTTTCATTAAAAATACTTTTGAGACTCAAATTCTTTTGTTTCTAAAGGTCGCTTATTTTACAAGTCATTCTGAGTCGATTATTAATCGATAAACCATGTTTTTAACCCAATTTCGATTCTAAAAGTGCCGAGTCAAATGTTTTGACGAACCAAGTCATGTGTTATATGAATTATGTGATACGTGAGTTATGTGTATACATGCTATGTGAATTACGTGCGTACGTGGGTCAAGAGTCTTGTGTTTGACTATTTTATTTATGTGTGGGCTATCGCATGGGTAGACGATAGGGTTTGACGCGCAGTTCATCGAGTAATTATCGTTTAGACGTTTAAAGTTGTATCTTTTTAATTATAGATACGGATCTCTCGAGTTGATCGGGACTAGACATTGGAAAGAATGAAATGGAATGGTATTGGATATCTGGCTTCTAGCAATCGCATGAGCGGCGTATCAGTGAATTGTTGAAATAAAAGATGGTGATGCCATAAGATGTCAGAATGAGGGATTGTGTTATTGCGAGTGTGACTAACTGCTAAAAACCAAAGGCAAGTATCTCTATATTCACTTATCGTTCAAGTATTTATTTTGAATCCTATTGTGCAAGTTTTCTACGCTATTCTAATTTCAGAATAGTTCTATAATTTATATATCGCTGAATTAAGTGATTTTGTTTACGCAAGTACTCTTCTGCTATTCTAAGTTCAGAATAGTTAAGTCTTTTTACTTATCCAAATATTAGATTTATAAAAGTTTTATACCATTGAGAAAGATGATTTTTTTGCGAGTATTCTTGCCCAGGTGAATGGGGAAATAAAATTATTTAGGATGTTGATTGATTCGGCTCCTTTTCAATAAAAGGTTTTAAGATTGGATGGATATTGGTTACAGCGTAGGCGATCGAGACATCGGTCCAGCTGTAATATCTTACAAGGCGAATATATGCCTTTTCTGGCACCCTATAGGTACGATATGGTTGCGGGATACGGAGGTACCTATATTTACAATATGGTTACGGGATACCGGTGCTGTTTCGTGACTGATCATCGGGAATAACTTGAAATTTAATTGGTTCCAATCTAAATTGATATTTAAAATTCTTTATTATTTTGATAATCGTGAATAAAAGATTTATCAAGTGTTTCTATTTTGGATAAAAGATGAAATGCAGTTTTGATTCAGATTCTGCTTGATGTTGATATTTAGTTTGTTGTTAAATATCAAAGGTGGTAATAATATAGATGATTGATGTTGACTTCAGTATGGGATGTTCTGAGCATCAAAGTTCGTATTAATATCTAATTTGATATGACAACAAAATGAGTATTAATATCAAGAGTTCGGTTTTGAATAAAGTTTATGATTCAATTCCATGATAATTGTTTCATGTTATTGTTGTTTACGATATTTACGTAAACACTGTTTTGTGAGTTTTATTCTCGTCGAGATTCAAAATATTGCTGAAGCATTTTCGCTCAGGCATATTAAAAGAATTTTGAATACAATTAAGGAACCAATTTTGGGGTTCCTCATCCAAATTTTCTGGTTCAGCAATCATGATTTTAAATATTTTGCTCTAGTGCAGATGTCGGTTTTATATCAAAAAGACCATATATATGCTATAATGAACTTGCTGAGCATTTCTTTCGCTCATACTTTCCTGTTTTTAAATTTAACCTCTAGTGAGGATTAGTTGGCGATGTTTAGCTGCATAATTCGAGAAAGCACAGAAAAAGCTTTTGGAAGGTGGTTGGTCCAGGGTTTGAGGACTTAAGTAAGTTCTATTGTATAAAGTTATATTTATATATGTATTAATTATGTATTGAATCGTTGGTCTAGTATACTTCTTATCGAATTTATACTAGTGGGTTAAGTTTGAGTTTGGAAATTATTGAAAAGAGTTTGAAAAGAAAGTGAAAAAAATTATTTGTGAAATTTGGATATCTTGTTTCTAGAACTGTAACCTAAAAATATCCTGATGTAGTTGGGGTCACAGATCTATATTTCAGTTGCTGACATTTATTTATTGATTCAAATGGTTATTTTGGATTGAGGTTTCATAGTGACAACTAAATCCCCTGACCCCGGATTTGGGGGCGTTACAGGTTGGTATCAGAGCTGAGATTATAGTAAACTAGAAACGAAAGTGTGTAGGAGTGTGTATAGCTATGTGAGGACGCTTGAGCTCATATCGAGTTCCTGTTGGACTATTGGATATAGTACCAACGGGCAACGAGTAAGCTAAGATTGGCGTATTCTTTTGAGATGGTTGTATTGAGCTGGATAGAACTCCTGTCAGCTGCGAATATCTATCGTGGAATCTTCCGAGGCTATTACGATTCGACGATGATGAAGATTATCGACATCCTTATAACATGAAGAAGTGTCTAGAATCGGATGACAAGTCAACTGAAGAGTTCAAATAAAAGATAAGTATTAAGACTGTTATTCCTAGTGGACTAACAATGAGATTTACAGAAGGGGGGTTGAATGTAAATCTCAAAACTTTTTCAAGTTTTGAGCAGTTTATGAAAGTTGTGTGTTCAAGAAGAACAAGTGTGTGAATTGCTTTAAGCTAATACAGACAGATATATATTCAAGCACAAATGTAAAGAACACACAAGACCTTAAAAACTTTTCTGGTGGATTTGTTGTTCCACCAGAGATGGTATTTTAGAAAATCTGTGATTAAACAATGTTGATCACAGCTGCATCCTAGTACAAACTAGATGAATTTTCTCTCAATATTTTTCTAAACAGCTCTGGAAAATCTCTTATCTAATTACTAGCTTCTTCTTGGTTTATATATTACCAAGTGTACAAGTGAAGAACAATATAAAATACAGTAATAAAATAAGATCTTCACTTGCTTCTTTTCCTGTTCACTCCAGTACTTTGTTGACTATTGCATCTTGTACAAAAGAAGAACGGCTGCTTTTTCTGTTGTTCCTGAAATTCGGCTACCACATCTCAGCTGTCTCTATCAACCCATGTGCCTCTGTTTGTAGGTACAACTACCCCTTATCAACGGCTAATCATCAGAACATCCGTTGAAGCTTTCATCCGTTGATGCACTCATCCGTTGAAGGATGTTATCCGTTGATGACTTTATCCGTTGAAGCTTTAGAGACATCCGTTGAAGCTTAGCTTCTCATCCGTTGAAGGTCTTTAAGTCATCCGTTGATACCACTTCACTTATACAAAATTACAAGGCATGAAGTATTTACAATTGGCCTTCCTATCTGCATATCATCTAGTAGTCAACATGACTCATAGTTTCTCTCAACTTCCAAGAATTACATTTTAAATACAGAGACTGAAATATGCTACAACACTAGACTTATTTCTAAGTAAAGCTACACCATCAACGGATAGCCAAAGTGGTCTTATCCGTTGAGGCTACAGACACTAAATTCCTACTTAAGTATTTTGTTAAACATATCATCAAACTAATGCACATACATTCCTAACAATCTCCCCCTATTTATGTCTATAAGAATTGTAGGCATAAATTCAGGGTTAACTTGATGATAACAAAACACTTAACAGATATATGAATTGAAACTAAGTAGAAATTTAAAAATGCTGCAAAAGTGTATGTACTAGGAGATAATTGAAGATTTACAGTGTTTCCAAGGACACTCCTTTAGTCTGAGCAAATCATCTTTTTCTTCTTTGTTCCCTGGTTTTCTTTCCTAGCCTTTTGTCATTTTCCTCAATTTGGAGTTGGAGTTGTCTGAAGAATTCAGCTTCATCTTCAACACTGACATCCAACTTAGATTGCATTTCTTTGAGAGTTTCATTGCTGGCAATCTTGAGTTGGTCTTCAAGTCTGAAAAATCTTCTGACTCCTTTATCATCTCTAAATTCCATCAACCAATGAGGTGATTTGTGAATTTTCATTTCCCTTTCTTGAATGAGTAAAGTCCTGGGTAAAGCATTGGGCTCCCTCCAAGTTTTCCTTATATTGGCTATCTTGTTGAGAATTTCAGTCTTGGCAGTTCTGGTAAAGCCAGAATCCTTTTGTATAGCTGAATAGACTCTAATCAAGGTAGAGTAGCCTTCATCCAGAATCCTGTGGAGAGGCCATGTTCTTTCCCCAGCTCCTTTATATCTGAACACTAATCTCTCTGGTAGCTGTCTGTAGGCAGCTATACCCCTTACATCCTCCAGCTCATCCAGATAGAGTTCAATGTCTGAAATTTCTTTTATGTCACAGATGTGAACATAATCATCTTTAGAAATGGGTGACTTAGGCTTAGGTTTTTGTTTTTGAGTGAATTTCTTAGAGGTTATGGGAGGTGTAGATTTTGGTTTTCTTTTCTGTTTCTTTGGTAGTGGAAGAGTGGTTAGAAAGGTAGGCAATTTGATAGTGTCCCAATCAATAGGTTCCTCTTTTGGAATGATTGGTTCACCATGGATGTTTATTGTGGGATCAGCAACAAGGGGTTCAGGTATGGAAGGTAGTGGTTTAGATATTGATTTGGTTACTTCAGTGTTATCTCCACTCCTTCTATGTGCCTTGGCCTTTCTTCTGTTTCCCTTCTGCCATTCCTCTCTTTCTTCCACACTCTCACCAAATATACTCCCTAAAACCTCATCTAGATTTGTAGTCTTGTTTTCACCCCTGACTTCAATCCCTTTTTCTTTTTCAACTAGACTTGACTTTAGCTGTTGTTCAAGCTTTGCTTGTGCTCTTTTGTCAGCCTTTAATTGCTTGTCTTCTTCCTTCTTAGCTATTGAGAATTTGGGATGTCCTTGCATCACACATATGCTCTTTCCCTCTCTAATGATAATAGCTCTATTTCTCCTTACAGCCTCATCCATGGTCTTTTTGAGATAAGCAATACTCCTGCCTAAAATCTTGTTCTCATCAGCTTTTGGAGGAGGAAAGTCCACTTCTTTTAAAGGATTCTTTGTTGAGTCCTTATTGGATCTTTCATTGGGCTTGAGAATTATAGCTTGTAGTTCTTTGGAAGAAGCTTCTCCATCCTTATGACTCCCTACTGGCATGAGCTCCATGTTGATTGGTTCAATTTTTGTGCTGTATTTCACAGATGTTGATTTGTCTTGTGTAGAACCAAACAACAGTTGCAACCTTTCATCAATTCTCCTCCTTTGCTCTTTCACTTGAATTTCAGCTGCTGCTAGCTGAATCAAATCAATTCCATCAGGCTTGCCCTTAATTTGAATGATTGGAGAAGTAGTGATGGCAGGAACTAGCACTTTAGATATGTTGACTTTTGTAGATGGCTCTCCTTCCCCTTCCCTTTTACTCTCCCCCTTTTTGTTATCATCAAGGAGAGGGGTCAAGCCTTGTGCTTTTGCCAGCTGCATTAGGAGACTGGTTTGAGATTGTTGATTGTGAAGAATGGTGGCCACAGAATCTTCAATAACTTGAACTCTGTCTTCTAACTTGGCCAACCGTTTTTCAGTAACAGATTCTTTCTTCAACCTCAAAACCAAGTCCTGCAATGTACCATAGGGCATGACTGAATCCAATTTTTCTGAAGTATAGGTTTTCAAGTCAGCAATATCCTTCCTGAGATCATCCATACTCAGATTCTGCTTCACTTGCTGCAGCTTCATGAGATGCAGTGAGTCCAGGTGAGCTTGAAGGATAGCCTTGATACTTGCATGTGAAGTATTCTGAATGGCCTGTTGAATAATGTTGATTTGTTTGACTAAAGAGACATTGAATTCCCCTGATCTATACTCCTTAGTCAAGGCCCATTCAGGTAGATTTGGAATTGAACTAGGGCCTTTATCTCCCCCTAAGTTCATGCTTCCATCAAAAGAAATAGAGTCATCATCATCAGAATTTGCTCCAAATTCCTCAGATGGCTCACCAGCTGTAGAAGGCATTTTGTTAATGGCAGCTTTATCCCTTTGAAGAGATTCTGTTGTGTGCACTAGATGTAGTGACCTTTCTGCCTTCTCATTGCCCTGAGCAGCCAACAGTTGATAGGCTGTCACAGGATGAGTAAAAGTGTCAGCATCCAAGGAAATGTTATCAATTACAGCTTTGTAATGTTGCTGAAATTGTCTTTCCTTTTCAGCATCATCCACAATCATTGACTCATTAGCAATGGCTGGTTCCACCCTTGTATCTACTGTACCTGCTTTTCTCTCTTTTTCTCTATGTTCTTGCATCAGGGGCTCCCCCTGGCTCACACAACTCACTCCCTCACCTTCACCTACTAAGGTGGTACTCCACTCACTTACTTTTGCCATGCTGGAAGAAATAGCATGCATTTTTGAGCTCTCAATCTCTCCTTTTGCCTGGGAGCAACCCAGCCTCTCACTCAAATTGTCACTCCCTTCCCTCAATCCTAAGAGTGATTGCACAGTATTCATGTCTTCTACACTTGGGATTAATTCAGTTATTTGTGTAGAGACTGTCAACGGATGTGGAATATCCGTTGAAGGTGAAAGTGATGTTATCAACGGATAACTGCTGTTAAGCTTATCCGTTGAAGAACAACCACTTGTCAACGGATGAGTGATATCCGTTGAAGAAGGAAAAGAAGTTGAAATTGAAAGTGATATAACTGTTGAATCTGTGTAGATTGATTTGAGATGTGGTGACACAGATCCTTCAATTATATCTGAAAGAATTTGCGGGTGATCCAACAAATCATCTAAGAGATGATGATCACCTGTATTTGAGTGGGGCTTCTCCCTGAGTTGTAAAGAGGGAGAATCAGGAATTGATGGGAATAACATATCCACATCCAGAGATGGTGATGAAGTGTTTGGTGATTGATGTGTGGTTATTGTGAGAGAATGGGGCTGTGACTCCACATTTATTGGAGTCACATCAAACTGAGTTTGAGAAGGCATAGATACAGATGGATGTATCTGTGCAGTGTGTGCACCCTGTGTAGAAGATTGGGTTCTAGCCTTCTTTCTTCTAATAAAGGCTTTTGTTGGTGAGTGTTTGGCTTTAGTGTCCCTCCCTCGTTTGTTCTGTGTTCCTGGTTTGGAACTATTTTCAATAGTAACATCCTTTTGGGAGGATGCTACTAGGGATGTGCTAGATACCTTTTCAACCACCACAGCTTTTTGAGAAACTGTGGCTTGGCTAGCTTGGGAAGCACTCAACTTTCCTTCCTTATCCTGGGGGTTTCTTTGATGTTCACCCCTCCCCTCACCACTCACACCCTGTTCACTCACCTCAGGGTTAATAGTTGGTGTTACAACTGTTGTCTTTTGAGAAACAACAGAGGTGGATTTCTTTGTCTTGGATTTTGAAAGTTTAGTTTTGGTGACCTTGGTAGAAATCTGTTGGGGCATCACAGATTTCATGGCCACACTAGAAGATAAAGAAATAGAGAGGTTGGAAGAAGTAGGAGTTGTAGAAGCAATTACCTCACCTACCTGAGGTGCATTCATGATTGGTAAATATACCAATGGCACACTGCTGTTAAGATCCATTCTCTTCAAGTCTGCAAGAACTCTTTTCTCTTGTGCCCAGCACTTGAGTTTATTATTCTCATTGATTATGACTAAACCTTCAGCAACATGGTTAGCCAATAACATAAAGAATCTAGCATAATAGATGTTATTAGGTCTATTAGCTTTGTTACCCAATCTAGTACCTAATTCTAGCATCACATAGTTGCTAAAGTTAAACTACCTATCAGAAACAAGCATATAGAGCATATTAACCAGAGATGAAGTTATGGCATCAAAATTACTAATTTTCCCAGAGAAAACCTTTATAAAGGCATCCCCAAGGAAACTCCATTCTTTCCTAAGGCCTTTTCTTCTAATACTCCCTAAATTAGCAGAGTTAAGAGAATAACCTATGGAATCTAACATGCTGGATACATCACTATCAGTGTGTGGTGTCATGGCATTGTTCTCAGGCAATTTAAAACATGCTTGTAAATCATCACAGTTAATACAGTGAGTTTTACCTTTGAGAGTGAAGGAGATAGTCATATCCATGGAGTTGAACTCAGCAGTTGTCCAAATCTCCTCAACTACTTCACAGAAAATTGTTGGGGCTTCCAGCATTGCATAGCTAAGTTTACAGTTTTTGATGAAGTCCATCATTTTGTGATAGTCTGAGTGGGCTTCATTCTTTTCTACCAAAGCTATGAAATTGTTCTTTTCATAGATGAACCCAGATTGAGACATAATCTTCACGACTGGTGCCATTGTTGTGAGTAGAAATTGCAGAGAATAACTTGAAGTTTTTGCAGAGAGAAAATGGTAAATGCTTGAAATTTCAAGAAAGCGTAAAGTAAAAATGAACAATCAGAAGGACTTATATGCTTTCTCAAATTAATAAATAAAAATATAAAAGAAAGATTTATCAATAAATATGCGTTAGTGAATTTCAGCCGTTTAAGAATAAACTGTAAGTATTCTAAAAACTACCTTTAAAACCAATACATACAGATGTATGTATGAGTATCAACGGTTAAGAGAATAGAATCAACGGCTGTTAAACACCTGAATCGATTGATGTGACATTTCAACGGATAAGGCAAATTGTCATCCGTTGAAAGGTACTTCAGTTTTATCCGTTGACGGATAAAAATTCCAGAAATGTATTTGTCTTTCAACGGATAATGACTATCCGTTGATAGAGCAATTTTGACTTTCAACGGATAGGGAACATCCGTTGATGGAATAAACTATGTTAAAAGTCAAATTTGTTCTTAGCAACTAATATATTTCAGGCTTCAATTCAAATTGCAATAAAGACATGAATTTTAAGAGTAATTAAGCATACCTAGCTCACTTACCAATCTTGTGAATGTTGATTCATCAAGTGGCTTGGTAAATATGTCAGCAATTTGTTGTTCACTTGGAACAAAATGTAGTTCCACTGTACCATTCATGACATGCTCCCTAATGAAGTGGTACTTGATATCAATGTGCTTGGTCCTTGAGTGCTGCACAGGATTCTCTGTTATGGCTATGGCACTTGTGTTGTCACAAAAGATAGGAATTCTATCAACATGAAGTCCATAGTCAAGGAGTTGGTTCCTCATCCATAACACTTGAGAACAGCAACTTCCAGCAGCAATGTATTCAGCCTCAGCTGTAGAAGTAGAGACTGAATTTTGCTTTTTGCTAAACCATGATACAAGCTTGTTTCCCAGGAATTGGCAGGAGCCTGTTGTACTTTTCCTATCTATTTTGCAACCTGCATAGTCTGCATATGAATAACCAATTAGATCAAAGCCAGATTCTCTAGGATACCAAATACCTAAATTTGGTGTACCCTTGAGATATCTGAAAATCCTTTTGATAGCAATTAAGTGAGACTCCCTAGGATCAGCTTGGAATCTAGCACATAGACATGTAGCAAATATTATATCTGGTCTGCTAGCAGTTAAATATAAAAGTGAACCAACCATGCCTCTATAACTTGTAATATCCACAGACCTTTCAGTCTTATTTAATTCAAGTTTGGTGGCAGTGGCCATGGGAGTTTTTGCAGATGAACATTCCATTAAGTCAAACTTCTTTAAAAGATCATAAATATATTTAGTTTGACTAATGAAAATTCCATCACTAACTTGTTTAACTTGTAAACCAAGAAAATAGGTTAGTTCTCCCATTAGGCTCATTTCATAATTACTTTGCATTAGCTTAGCAAACTTTTTGCAAAGTTTATCATCTTTAGAGCCAAATATTATGTCATCTACATAAATTTGAACAAGTATACTAGAGCCATTAACATCCCTAAAGAAGAGAGTTTTATCAACAGTACCTCTAGTGAAGTGATTCTTCAAAAGAAATTTTGATAATGTTTCATACCAGGCTCTAGGTGCTTGCTTCAGTCCATAGAGTGCTTTCAACAGATAATACACATAGTCTGGAAAATTTGGATCTTCAAATCCTGGAGGTTGACTTACATAGACTTCTTCCTCTAATTTCCCATTTAGAAATGCACTCTTGACATCCATTTGATAGACTTTGAAATTGGCATGGGCTGCATGGGCTAGAAATATTCTGATGGCTTCAAGTCTTGCAACAGGAGCATATGTTTCATCAAAATCTATTCCCTCTTGCTGAGAATAGCCTTTAGCAACCAGTCTGGCTTTATTCCTTATGATAATGCCATTTTCATCCATCTTGTTTCTGAATACCCACTTTGTGTCAATAGGACTCTTGTTCTTTGGTTTGGGTACCAGCTTCCATACTTGGTTTCTCTCAAATTGGTTCAGCTCTTCCTGCATAGCTAATATCCAATCTGGATCCAATAGAGCTTCTTCCACTTTCTTAGGTTCCTCCTGAGACAGAAAACTACTATACAGACATTCATCTTGAGTGGCTTTTCTTGTTTGCACTTTAGATGATGCATCACCAATGATCAGTTCAAAGGGATGATTCTTGGTCCATTTCCTTTGTGGTGGAAGATGTGCTCTAGATGAGGTGCCCTCAGTATTGTCATGATGTGAGACAGAGTGTTGACTGGTTGAAACTCCCCCTGAGTTGTTGGTCCTTTGCAGGGAACTTGGAGTTCTATCAACTGATGATGTAAATCGATTATCCGTTGATGAACTATGATCAACGGATGCTTCATTTTGTACTTCAACGGATGATGCACTATGTCTGTCAACGGATACTGCATTATTTTGTGCATTATCCAAGGGCATGTTTTGAATCCCTTTTGAAGTGTCATCTTCATCAGTCTCCTCTTCACTATCATCACAATATATCTCAATGTTGTCAAATTTGAGTTTCTCATTATGTCCCTCATCTGTTAGTCCATCAATCTTTTTATCATCAAACACAACATGCACAGATTCCATAACAATGTTGGTTCTAAGATTGTAGACCCTATAAGATTTTCCAGCTGAGTAACCAACAAATATCCCTTCATCAGCCTTTGCATCAAACTTCCCTTTATGGTCAGATTGATTCCTCAGTATAAAGCATTTACATCCAAAGACATGAAGAAAGTTTAGAGTTGGTTTTCTTCTCTTGAACAACTGATAAGGAGTCATGCCTTTAGCTTGATTGATCAAAGAAATATTCTGAGTGAAGCAGGCACAATTAACAGCTTTAGCCCAGAAATATGTTGGTAACTTTGATTCTTCAAGCATTGTTCTGGCAGCTTCAATTAAAGATCTGTTCTTTCTTTCAACAACCCCATTTTGCTGAGGTGTTCTTGGAGCTGAGAACTCATGCATGATTCCATTTTCTTCACAGAACAGCCTTAATGTCGAATTCTTGAACTCAGTTCCATTGTCACTCCTGATATTTCTAACCTTCAAGTCAGGATGATTGTTGACTTGCCTGATGTGATTGATAATGATTTCACTTGCTTCATCCTTTGATCCAAGAAAATAGACCCATGAGAACTTTGAGAAATCATCTACAATCACTAAGCAATATCTTTTTCTTGCAATAGACAATACATTGACTGGTCCAAACAAATCCATATGTAGCAGCTGTAATGGTTCATCAATTGTTGTTTCAAGCTTCTTTTTGAATGATGCTTTCCTTTGTTTGCCTTTCTGACAAGCATCACACAAACCATCCCTTGAGAATTCAACTAGAGGGATTCCTCTAACTAAGTCCTTTTTGACTAGATCATTCATTGTCTTGAAATTCAAGTGAGATAGCTTCTTGTGCCATAGCCAACTTTCAACTGTGCTTGCTTTGCTGAAGAGACAAGTAATGGATTCTGCATCTGTAGAGTTGAAGTCAGCTATGTACACATTTCCTTTTCTAACTCCAGTTAGAACCACTTTGTTGTCTTTCTTACTAGTGACAACACAGGCTTCAGAATTGAAGGAAACTGTATTCCCTCTATCACATAGTTGACTGATGCTCAGTAAATTGTGCTTGAGACCATCAACTAATGCAACTTCATTAATGATGACATTCCTTGTTGAAATCAAGCCATATCCCATAGTAAACCCTTTGCTGTCATCTCCAAAGGTTATGCTAGGGCCAGCTCTCTCCTTGAACTCTGTGAGCAGGGAGAAATCTCCTGTCATGTGTCTTGAACAACCACTGTCCAAGTACCATAGATTTCTTCCATTTCCCTGCACACCATTAAATCAATTAATTTGATTTTGGTACCCAAGTTTCCTTGGGTCCATTCTTGTTAGCCTTTCTCCTAGACTTCATTCCTCCTGCATCTTTAGACTTAGGTGAGTTTGAGTCAACCTTGGTCTTAGATGTAGTTGGTTGAGGTGTAGGGTTAGTCACAGAATTATTTAGCACATTTGTAAAATTATTAGGCATTGATTGTGCAAACATGTTATTCCACATGGGCATATTGTATGGCATTTGAGGCATACTAAGCGCAGCAAGATAAGGATTGTTAAAATATGGCATGTTTACAAAATGTGCATAAGGATTTTGTTGAGACATAACAGGCATAGCATGCAGAGGTGATGCAGACATATTAGGCATAGAAGAGGGTACAGTTATGGGAGTCTTATTAATGGATTTACAATTAGCAGATAGATGATTAACACTACTACAATGCACACAGCTTTTTCTAGGAGCATACCTATCAGGTGTGTAATTGTTGTGTTTATTAACTCCTACCTTCCCATTTCTGTTGGATTTTCTTTTAGATTCCTTTTTATCCTCAACCATCTTGAGCCTATTATTTAACTGTTCTAAGGTCATGTGCCCTACATTCACCTTACTGACATCTTTGGATGTGCTTGCTTCTTCTTTGACAAAGTTCTTTGAAATTGAACCAAACTTTTTGTTGAGTTTCTTTAGATTCTCTCTTTTAGAAACATCTGCCTGTTTTGATTGAGGAACCTTCAACGGATGCTCCTTTTCTTCCTTCAACGGATAACTTTCATCATCCGTTGATTCCACATCCGTTGACAGCCCATCAATTAATTCCAGTTTCTTTTTATTTTTATCCCAGGCAGTTTCACAGAATGATTCAATTCCTTGGACCTTAGCAATTTGAGCACTTACATCCCTAGATGTCTTCCAGGCTTTAATCACCTCTTGCTCTTTCTCTAATTGATTGGAAAGTATTTCTACTTTCTTAACAGATTCAGCTAGTTCATTTTCAACAGATATACAATGCAACTTTGTTTTCTCTAGGTCAATCATCTTATCTTCTAACAAAGCATTTCTTTTACTTAAAAACAGATTGTTCTCTCTAATCCTACTATTTTCTTTAGCAAGAGATTTAAGAGACACACGCAAATGATACAATTCAGTAGACATGTCATTAAAAGCATCATTGCACTCTTCTTTAGTAAGCTGTGTTAAGTCAGTAGTGATTACCTGATTGCTTGATGAACTAACTTCATTTTCTTCAGAATCAGCCATGAGAGCAAGGTTGACATACTCCACTTCTTCATCCTCTTCATCTCCATTAGCTGCCCAGTCCCTTTCTTGAGTAATGAAAGCCCTCTCCTTTTGCTTGAGTAGATCAAAATATTTCTTTTTGTAATCTACTTGTTCAAATTTCTTCTTTTCAGAAGTTGGCTTTCTGCACTCACCTGCAAAGTGTCCACTTATACCACAATTGAAACACTTGAACTTGGATTTGTCCACAGTGTTTTTGTGAGGTTTAGTGGCTCTAGTGTTTTTCTTGAATTTCATCTTTGCAAATCTTCTGGACAGAAATGCAAGATGCTCATCAATACCATCTGAGTCATCTTGGCTGGAGTTGTCTTCATTTTCAGCAACTTGCTCTTTCCCCTTGCTTGATTCCTGATTTCTTATACCATCTTTAGAGTTTGATGTAGATCTCGCAGTTTCTTGTCTGCATTTTCTCTCATCTTCAGCTACCAATGCAACTGAACTTCCTTTCTTTCTCCCCTTCTCCAATACCTCATCCTGTTCCAGCTCTAGTTCATAAGTCTTCAAGATTCCATACAATCTTTCAAGAGTGAAGTCCTTATAATCTTGAGAGTTTCTTAAGGAGACAGTCATGGGTTTCCATTCCTTTGGCAAGGATCTTAAAAATTTAAGATTTGAATCCTTCACCTGGTACACTCTTCCATACAGCTTCAGTTCATTCAACAGCTTTTGGAACCTATTGAATGTTTCATTTAAAGATTCATTTTCTTCAAAATGAAAGTATTCATACTGTTGAATGAGAAGCTGCATTTTGTTTTCTTTCACTTCTTCTGTACCTTCACACAGTAGTTGAACTGTGTCCCAAACCTCTTTGGCAGTTGTGCAATTTATCACATTATCAAACATATCCATGTTAAGACCATTAAACAGAATGTTTATAGCCTTCTTATCCTTGTGGACTTCTTCTGTGTCTTCCATTGTCCATTCTGCTCTAGGTTTAGGAATGGATTGACCAACAGCAACTGTGGCTGTAGCAACTGTTGCTACTTTGTGGGGAATGTGAGGACCATTCTCAATGCAGTTTACATAACCTTCATCTTGGGAGAGTAGATGAAGGTGCATTTTCACCTTCCAATGGTGATAACTGTCTTTGTCAAGAACTGGGATCTTTACTCCAATATCCTTCTTACTCATCTTTGTTAGATTCCAAGATCTTTAAACTCTTTGTATGTCAAGAGCCTGCTCTGATACCAATTGTTATTCCTAGTGGACTAACAATGAGATTTACAGAAGGGGGGTTGAATGTAAATCTCAAAACTTTTTCAAGTTTTGAGCAGTTTATGACAGTTGTGTGTTCAAGAAGAACAAGTGTGTGAATTGCTTTAAGCTAATACAGACAGATATATATTCAAGCACAAATGTAAAGAACACACAAGACCTTAAAAACTTTTCTGGTGGATTTGTTGTTCCACCAGAGATGGTATTTTAGAAAATCTGTGATTAAACAATGTTGATCACAGCTGCATCCTAGTACAAACTAGATGAATTTTCTCTCAATATTTTTCTAAACAGCTCTGGAAAATCTCTTATCTAATTACTAGCTTCTTCTTGGTTTATATATTACCAAGTGTACAAGTGAAGAACAATATAAAATACAGTAATAAAATAAGATCTTCACTTGCTTCTTTTCCTGTTCACTCCAGTACTTTGTTGACTATTGCATCTTGTACAAAAGAAGAACGGCTGCTTTTTCTGTTGTTCCTGAAATTCGGCTACCACATCTCAGCTGTCTCTATCAACCCATGTGCCTCTGTTTGTAGGTACAACTACCCCTTATCAACGGCTAATCATCAGAACATCCGTTGAAGCTTTCATCCGTTGAAGGATGTTATCCGTTGATGACTTTATCCGTTGAAGCTTTAGAGACATCCGTTGAAGCTTAGCTTCTCATCCGTTGAAGGTCTTTAAGTCATCCGTTGATACCACTTCACTTATACAAAATTACAAGGCATGAAGTATTTACAATTGGCCTTCCTATCTGCATATCATCTAGTAGTCAACATGACTCATAGTTTCTCTCAACTTCCAAGAATTACATTTTAAATACAGAGACTGAAATATGCTACAACACTAGACTTATTTCTAAGTAAAGCTACACCATCAACGGATAGCCAAAGTGGTCTTATCCGTTGAGGCTACAGACACTAAATTCCTACTTAAGTATTTTGTTAAACATATCATCAAACTAATGCACATACATTCCTAACAAAGACCTTGGCAATACCTTCTCTTTCAATAACTTCTTTTGACATCTCTCAAAAAGAGGTATTTGTTAGAGGATATATTCCCTAACACCCGTTTTTAAGCACGTAATATGACAGAGACTGTCATGAAGCCTATTTTCGGGTTTTGATAGCTCTGACAAGTTGCAATATTGATATTTCCACTTTTCTTATATGGTGGATAGTTTTATTGGTGATATGACACCACTTGGACATTTTGTGCCAGAATTTTGTTTCCTGAATTTCATTTCCTTCAAAAATATCAGCTTTGAAATATGTTCAGTTTTATTCATTCAAATTTGAATTCCTTTCATATTCTTTTATTCTGAATGAGATGAACAACCTTAATTATAGGGGACATAAGGTATACCTGTCTGCGTGATAAGAGTTGGATGGGACGTCATCATTTGTGTGTGTTGTGACTATAAGAAGGTTAACAACCTTTAGTAATGTCTAATTTGGGCACACAATGCCAAGTTCATTTGATCATATTGATCTCTCAGTTATTTTTTCATTTCAACAATACTTTCTCATAAATTCAGATTTTGGTAACCACAATGGTGGGACACCCGTTATGATATGAAATTCCGTGATTTTATTATCTCAAATATACGAAAGTATGACAATCAAGCTGAGATGAGTTATCCGGGTCAATGGAAAGTAAGACTTTTGGATGAAATTACGACGAGCGAGGACGGACTATAATATGGTTATAATATCAGTGGCGTATAACAAAGCCAGTCTGTTTCTTTATTTCTCTCTCTATTTAACTTTATCTCCCTTTCTTTTTCTTTCTCTCTATCTTTCTCACATTATTCATCCTCGCAATCAGTAAAAGTGATTCTATTGAGAAATTGGTCAAAGAATGTGGATGGAACAATGGTGCAGAGTGAAGCTTCCGTGATAACTATGTGGCATAAGAAATTTCAGTGTTAATTGAAATTTTGAGAAAAGTTATGTATGCAAAATTGGAAAGTTGGCCAGAAGATCCCTAGTGCTCTCTTCTGCTGATTTCGAGGACGGAATCCTTATAAGGGAGGTAGATTGTTGTTATGGATTAAAAACTAATATATATAATTGCTGTATTTAATACTAAGGAACGTGAGCTTCGAGGCTCGATTTGACTGCTCTTGTGTTTCGTGACTCAATCTGCCTTAACAAGATGCCTACGTACCTTGCTGATTGCCAAGGATCAAGTCAAAAAACGTAGTTCTGATGTATGGGGTGAGGCCCCTTATATAGATGTGGGAGTCCTTGAATTGGACTTGGTATAGGAGACTTGGTGGACAAGCCTCTGAATTAGGATAGACTTAGGAGTCCTAGGAAGTAGGAAGCTGATTCCTTATCCTTTTAGGTCCCCTTGAGGCTAATCTATAAGGATTTATATCCTTATCGGGATTCTTCTCAACAGCTGATTTTTTCCTTATTAATTAATTACGAAATTAATTAATAATCAGGGCTTTTGGGCCTTTTTTATTCCACCAGGCCTGATCTGGTCCATCAGGCTTAACCTTTCTGGTCTGAGTTTCATATATCTTTTTATTGGGCCTAGCAGCCCACAGCTTGTACAACTAATGCAGTATTTAATTATACAATCATAATTTATTTATCCCTATCATTTGCCCCCCAACTTTTGGGAAACATTGAATAGGTTTCCCAGAAGTTAAGTCTATTTGTTCCCTTACAGGGTTTCGTTTTTCCGTAAAGTGTGGAGCGACCTACACGTTTACAACGAATTTTTCCTTTTATTTAGGAATTATTTTGATTTCCAGGAATTTTTCCCTTATTTCCGGGATTTTTCCCTAATTTCTGGAATTTTCCCTAATTTTTCTGGGATTTTCCCTAATTTTTCTGGGATTTTTCCTTATTTTTCTGGGATTTATCCTTAATTTCTGGATTTTTCCCTTAATTTCTGGGATTTATCCTTAATTTCTGGAATTTTCCCTTAATTTCTGGGATTTATCTTTAATTTCTGGATTTTTCCCTTAATTTCTGGATTTTTCCCTTAATTTCTGGGATTTATCCTTAATTTCTGGAATTTTCCCTTAATTTCTGGGATTTATCCTTAATTTCTGGATTTATTCCTTAATTTCTGGATTTTTCCCTTAATTTCTGGGATTTATCCTTAATTTCTGAAATTTTCCCTTAATTTCTGGGATTTATCCTTAATTTCTGGATTTTTCCCTTAATTTCTGGATTTTTCCCTTAATTTCTGGGATTTATCCTTAATTTCTGGAATTTTCCCTTAATTTCTGGGTTTTATCCTTAATTTCTGGATTTATTCCTTAATTTCTGGATTTTTCCCTTAATTTCTGGGATTTATCCTTAATTTCTGGAATTTTCCCTTAATTTCTGGGATTTATCCTTAATTTCTGGATTTTTCCCTTAATTTCTGGATTTTTCCCTTAATTTCTGGGATTTATCCTTAATTTCTGGAATTTTCCCTTAATTTCTGGATTTTTCCCTTAATTTCTGGGATTTATCCTTAATTTCTGGAATTTTCCCTTAATTTCTGGATTTTTCAGAAATTATTTTAAGGAATTTTCTCTTTTTTTTTTATACAGATTTCGACCAGGAATCCATTCGGCCAGGATCCTGGTCGAATTAACCTTCAGTATGCCTTGGTCGACTGAATTTCGAGCAGGTTCTATTCGATCAGGAATCCTGGTCGATTTTCGGCCAGGATTTTCACCCCTTCCTTTTTTTTTTTTTTTTATAGTTTTCGAGCAGAAAAATTTCGAGTAGGAAATTTCAATTTCGGTCAGGATTTTCGGTCAGGAGTCCTAGTTTTGACCGAATTAACTTCCTTTGGTTGCCCAGGTCGATAGAAATTCGAGCAGGATCCATTCGACCAGGATTTGGCCTTGCTTTCTGGTCGACAATCTTCTCAGGGAAAAGAGGATCAGGATTTTCGGTCAGGAATATTTCGAGCAGAAGTCCTGGTCGAATTTCGGCCAGGATTTTTCCCTTTTTTTTTTTTTTTTTTTTTTTTGTCGACTAGGAAGTTTTCGACCAGGATTTTCGTCCCTTTCGGTCAGGATCTTCATTTTTGACCGAATTAGCCATCTTTTGTTGCCCAGGTCGACAGAATTTTGACCTCAATGATTTCGACCAGGAATCTTTCATGTTTCTTGGTCGAATGGGTCTCATTTCTAGTCGAATTAAGCCTCTTTTTCAACCCTGATCGACTTGATTTCGAGCTCAAGCCATTCGACCTGGACTTCTTTGTGTTTTCTGGTCGAATAGGTCAAGATCATTTGCATAAATTTTTGTACATACTTGGATTTAGGCCCCTAATGCTGGGCTAAAACTTGGGTTTTTTTTTTTTTTAAAATATAGTGGGCCTTATCCTGGGCCTCCCACTTTTAATTATATAGGCCCTTTTCTGGGCTCGCTTCTTATTGACCATCTTTTCCACAGGCCTTTTAATTGGGCTCCCAACTCTGGGCTTTCAATTTGGGCCAAAAATTTAGCTAGGCTTCTTTTCACCCTTTTTTCCTAAAAATCAAGTGGGATTCATACAAGGCTTTTCAAACACTTGGGTTGTCAACTGGGCATGATTATTTCCTCAGGAACATTTTGGTCTTGATAAATATTTTTGACCGAATTAACCTCCTTTTCTAGCCTTGGTCGAAGCCTTTTCGATCTCAACTAATTCGACAATGAATACAACATGAAACCTGACCGAATTGGGTCTGGGATTTGGGATATATTACTTTCTGTGACTCCATATATTTGATTTGGGCCCTAAGTCTGGGCTGGATTTTTTCCAATCTCAAATTTGAGCCTAAGATTTGGGCCTGAATTCTTTTATGGGTACTTTATTTTTGACCCTGGGCCTTATTTATTGATCCCTATACTGGGTTTTTTTCTAACTCAAGTAGGATTAGGCCTTATTTTTGGGCCTTCATTTATCCAAATCCTTTTTGGATTTGGGACTTATTTCTGGTTTTTGAAGATAATACTCATATATATTTTCTTCCAGTTTTTGGACCCCGGGTGCTGGGCTTTGAATATTTGGGGCCCTTATCTGGGCTTGACATACTTCCAGGCCCAACAAGTTTTAACCTTTTTTTTTGAATTGGGCCTTTTTATAGGGCTTTCATATCATGCATCTAATTTAATTGCCATGCCATAGAGATTCAAACATATTTCGAAAAATTCTCTGAGCTTCAAAAATTGGTTGGGATTCATCCCTTACACAAGTCTTAATAAATTTCGTAATAAAACTAAAACATATAAACCCTAAGCAAGCAAAGCTTCAAGGTGCTTTTCAACCTACTCGCCATCCTGACGAGTGAGAATCGTACTTCGATCATCTCACACGTAGTAAACCTTCAGGTTTTGTGCGTGCCAGGTTCTCGGGACTTCAAAACCATCCATAGTCTCCAGCTTGTAGGTTCCTCTACCCTGAACGCTCTTGACTCTATACGGCCCTTCCCAATTTGGGGCAAGCTTTCCTTTCTGTCCGACACCAGAAGCCTCTATTTTTCTCAAGACTAGGTCACCTTGTTTGAAAAACCTCTCTTTAACCCTTAGGTTGTAGTAGAATGAAGCCTTTTTATGATATTCTACTATCTTTGCGTGTGCTTCATCTCGCACTTCATCGATTAAATCCAGGGCTAACTTCTGCCCTTCCTCATTTTCTTTTTCATCAAAAGCCTGAATCCTTGGAGAAGAATGTGATATCTCCACGGGAACTACTGCTTCCGCCCCATATGCCAACATGAAAGGAGTTGCATTTGTCGTGACTCTACAGGTAGTCCTATAGGCCCACAATATGGGAAGTATCTCATCCACCCAGTTATTTCTTGACTTTTCGATCCTCTTCTTTAGTCCATCCAGGATTATCCGATTTGCTACCTCCGCTTGCCCATTGGCTTGCGGGTGAGCCACAGAGGTGAACCGTAACTCAATTTCATTTTCTTCGCAATACTTCTTGAATTCCTCGTTGTTGAATTGTGTTCCATTGTCAGTGACGAGGATACGGGGAATTCCATATCGGCACATAATGTTTTCCCACAGGAATTGTGCAACCTGCTTAGTTGTGATTTTGGCCAAAGGTTTGGCTTCGATCCACTTGGTGAAATAATCAATGGCTACAATCAGAAACTTCCTTTGTGCTGTGGCCATAGGAAAAGGCCCTAGAATATCCATCCCCCACATAGCAAAGGGAATAGGTGAGTTGATAGAGGTCAGCATCTCGGGGGGTTGTCTGGCGACTGGTGCATGCTTCTGACAACGATCACACTTCTTTACATATTCTTTGGCATCAGCCATCATTTCTGGCCAATAGAAGCCTAAACGAGTTATCTTATGAGCCAAGGCCCTGCCCCCCAAGTGTTGCCCACAAATACCTCCATGCACTTCCTCAAGAGCTAAGCGTGCCTCATCGGGCCTGAGACACCTCAAGTAAGGAACCACGAAAGATCTTTTATATAGAATCCCATCTATCAAAGAGTACCTTAGTGCTCGAACAGTTAACTTCCGTGCCTCAATTGTATCGCTTGGCAACCAACCGGTCTGAATGTGAGCCTTGATGGGATCAATCCATGACGTCCCCAAGCCTACGGGAGCCACAAGCTTAACATCTATGCTTCGTGTCTTCAAAACACGGAAGTACACACTTCCTGAACTTTCTTCAATCTCAGATGAAGCAAACTTTGATAGCGCATCTGCTTTAGCATTTTCTTCCCTTGGAATGTGTTCAACATGGCATTCATTAAATTGGGTCATCACAGCCCTTACTAGGCGAACATACTTTGCCATCGTATCATCCCTTGCTTCAAATTCTCCCTTTACCTGGGATATGATCAACTTCGAGTCTCCACGGACCTTTAAGTTTTTGACTCTAAGTGTCCCAGCTAGACCAAGGCCAGCAATCAGGGCTTCATACTCTGCCTCATTGTTTGTGGTTGGGAAGTCTAGCTTCATGGCATACTCAATTAAGAATCCATCAGGGCTTTGCAAAACCAACCCTGCTCCACTGGAATTTGTTTTTGATGCTCCATCAAAATAGAGAACCCAATATTCTTTCTCCTTGTCCCCATTGTCGACTCCCTTGTCTTGAGGTATGGTATCTTCCTGCCCCCCGACTTCTTGGTTGGGTATGGTACATTCCACCATGAAGTCAGCTAGTGCCTGGGCTTTTATGGCCATACGTGGCTTATACTTGAGATCGAACTCTCCCAAATCTATTGCCCACTTAATCAGTCTCCCACTTGCCTTGGGACTGTGAATGATATTTCTCAGTGGCTGATTTGTTAGCACTTCAATTTGGTGAGCTTGAAAATAAGGACGCAGCTTTCTTGAAGCCATTACCAAGGCTAAAGCAAATTTCTCAATGGCTGAATAATTCAACTCAGCACCATGCAAAATTTTGCTGACATAGTATACGGGTTTCTGGACTTTCAGTTCCTCCTTAACCAACACCGCGCTCAAGGCGCTTTCTGAAACAGCCAAGTACAAGAATAAAACTTCACCCAGAACAGGCTTGGCCAACAACGGGGCCTGGCCCATATACTTCTTTAACTCTTCAAATGCCTTCTGATTTTCCTCACTCCATACAAAGTCTTTAATGTTCTTTAATGACTTGAAGAATGACAAGCACTTGTCTCCTGACTTGGAGATGAATCGTCCTAGCGCAGCAACCCTTCCTGTGAGTTTCTGAACATCCTTGACAGTTTTTGGGGGTTCCATATCCAGGATTGCCTTTATTTTATCGGGGTTAGCCTCAATTCCCCTCTTTGAGACCATCAATCCCAAGAATTTTCCAGATCCTACTCCGAAAGCACACTTCGTGGGATTCAACATCATCTTGTGGTACCTCAGGACCTCAAAAGCTTCCCTCAAATGGGTTATATGATCAGTCTTTACTAGACTCTTGACTAGCATGTCATCAACATAGACTTCCATAGTCTTCCCAATAAGATCCTTAAAAATTTTATTCACCAACCTTTGATAGGTGGCTCCTGCATTCTTGAGACCAAACGCCATAACAAGATAACAATAAACACCAAAGTCAGTGATAAATGATACCTTTGGAATGTCATCCTTATGCATTTTGATCTGGTTGTATCCGCTAAACCCATCCATGAAACTCAGCATCTCATGTCCAGCGGTGGCATCAATCAAAGTATCAATTCTAGGCAGCGGAAAACAGTCTTTGGGGCATGCATCATTCAGATCGGTGAAGTCTATACACATCCTCCACTTTCCATTAGCCTTCTTCACCATTACAGGGTTTGCTAACCACTCCGGAAATTGAATCTCCTCAATGAAACCAGCCTCTAAGAGCTTTTCCACTTCCTGCTTTATAGCCTCTTGTCTTTCCGGGGCAAAATTTCTTTTCTTTTGTTTCACTGTCTTCCGGCTTGGATCCACGTTTAACTTGTGGGTAATTAACTCCGGGTCTATGCCTGGCATATCAGCTGCTGACCATGCAAACACATCACTATTTTCTTGCAAAAATTTCACTAACTTCCCTCTAAGGGGCTCCTCTAATGTAGCTCCAATGAAAGTCATCCTCTCAGGATTCTTGGGATCTAAAGGAACCGAAACCAATTCTTCTGCTGGCCTTCCTCTATTCTCATCACTTTCTCGAACATCCATATCTTCAATAGGAAGAACCTGCCCCCCGACTCCATCTGCCCTCAAAGAGGCCACATAACAGCTTCTAGCCATTTTTTGATCTCCTCTCTCTTCTCCAATCCCGTTTCGGGTGGGAAACTTCATGACTGAATGGTAGGAAGAGGGGACTGCCTTGAAGGCATGTATCCCTGTTCTCCCCATGATAGCATTATAAGTTGAACTAGCCTTTACCACCACAAAATCCAGCATCTGCGTTGCTTGCCTTGGCTCCGTACCTATGGTGGTTGGCAATTTAATTATCCCTTCCACAGGACATTCTACTCCAGCAAATCCATATATCGGCATGTCGGTTGGTGTCAACTGGGAGTCGTTATACCCCATCCTTAGAAAGGTGTCGTGGAGCAAGATATCCACAGAAGCACCATTATCCACAAGGACCCTCTTAACCGGGCTATTTCCTATTATCGGCGTTATGACCAGCGGGTCATCATGGGGGAACTTCACACCCTCTAGGTCGGAATCATCAAAAGCCAATGTTACTTCTGTCCTGGCCCTCTTCGGGGCTTCTCCAACAATATGCATAACCTCTCTAGTATATGCCTTTCTGGAATTTTTGGACAATCCAGCAGCAGTTGGACCTCCAAAGATCGTGTTTATCACAGGCCCTCGAGGTCTCGGCCCTCCATAAATGGTGTTTATAACTGGTCCTCTAGGTTGGGGATTCCGCCCCTGATCATCTTGGTCCCTCCTACGATCTTCAAAGTTCTTCCTTCCATTATTATTTCTGTCTCCTCCATCTCCAGTATACTTGTTCAATCTTCTTTTTCGAATCAAAAACTCAATTTCATCTTTCAACTGCCTACACTCATCGGTGTCATGGCCAACATCTTTGTGAAACCTGCAATACTTGCCCTTATCTAGCTTGGCGGGATCAGCCTTCAAGGGCTTAGGCCAGCGAATATCTCTGTCTTTCTCAATCTCCATCAAAATCTGACTTCTGGGAGCATTCAGCTTAGCGTATTCAGTGAACTTTTGCCCAGGTCCTCCCTTCTTGGGGGTTGAATCAGGGTTTTGTTCAGTTCTAGGATATTTATCCTCAGCGATATACTCCAAATCAGTTTTTCGTTTCTTGCCTCCAGTGGGCTCATTACTTACTACGGTCTTCCTCATACTTTCTTCAACCTTGATATACTTCCCTGCCCTCTCTTGGAGCTGCAACATGCTCTCAGGGGGTCGTTTGGCCAAAGACATCTTGAAAAACTCATCCCTAGTTCCTTGTTGCAGTGCTATCATGGCTACCTTATCATCAAGGTCTGGGACTTTTAAAGCCTCCTTTGTAAAACGATTTAGGTAATCTCTTAAGGATTCTTTAGCTCCCTGCACAAGACTCATAAGAGATGCTGAACTTTTCTCATGGACTCTTCCACTGATGAATTGCTTAATAAAAGCCTGACTTAATTCTCTGAATGATCCAATAGAATTTGGGGGTAGGCGACTGTACCATCTTTGAGCCATACCCGACAGGGTTTGAGGGAAGGCCCGACATTTTATAGCATCATTCACGGGTTGCAGCAGCAGTGCATTAGAGAATGTCCTAACATGATTAGCGGGGTCTCCCGTGCCATCATAGGCTTTGATAGTGGGCATCTTGAATTTTCTTGAGATATGGGCATTCATTATCTCTTCTGTGAAGGGTGGAGTTGGATCATCAGGATCTCCAAGGGGAAGGAGATTGCTTGGATCAGTTCTTGGGACAGCAACCTTTCTTCTTACCGGACCATCCAGGTCTATGATAGGAGGAGGATTTCTCCCCCTAGGAGGTATGTGGGGTCTGGTGGCTTGGTGAGCCTCCAAATCACGCCTCAGCCTTTGGATTTCAGCCTCATGAGCCCTGATCTTTTCCTGCACTTCTTGGGGATTCGCCCCTGGGGTGCTTTGGGGGCGTTGCCTTCCATCGGCCATTGGCTCTTTTCCAGGACGCCTCCTTCTCGGGGCCACTTCATCATCCGAAGATTCGGAGTCTCTCTCAGTGTATGGACCAGAAAATTCCCGATCCTCAGGGATAGGATCCAAACCTCGTATATAGGGGGGCGACCGCCCTCGTGCTTCGCTTCGCCCAGCATATCCACTTCCTCCAACCTCAGGGTGAAGGGGCATCCCATAAGGGGGGTTAGTGGTAACAATAGTTGAATATTCATACCCGACGGGTCGAGAATTCACAGGTATATGTATTTGTTGAACTTGAGGATTCGTACCTTGAATAGTCGGGGGAGTTGTCCCTTGTGGCTGAGGATGAGTTGCCCCTGTCTGGGCTTCCCCCTGAGTAGATGCATAAGTTGAATGGGGAGGAACCTCCACGGTTGATGAAATCACCTGGGTTGTCCCTGATGGTGTTCCCTCCTCCAGAGTGCTGGTTGTTCTCCGTGTTCTCGCCATGGTTGTTGTTCCGTTGTCCCACAGACGGCGCCAAATGTTATGGATTAAAAACTAATATATATAATTGCTGTATTTAATACTAAGGAACGTGAGCTTCGAGGCTCGATTTGACTGCTCTTGTGTTTCGTGACTCAATCTGCCTTAACAAGATGCCTACGTACCTTGCTGATTGCCAAGGATCAAGTCAAAAAACGTAGTTCTGATGGCGCTAGAAGGAGGGGTGAGGCCCCTTATATAGATGTGGGAGTCCTTGAATTGGACTTGGTATAGGAGACTTGGTGGACAAGCCTCTGAATTAGGATAGACTTAGGAGTCCTAGGAAGTAGGAAGCTGATTCCTTATCCTTTTAGGTCCCCTTGAGGCTAATCTATAAGGATTTATATCCTTATCGGGATTCTTCTCAACAGCTGATTTTTTCCTTATTAATTAATTACGAAATTAATTAATAATCAGGGCTTTTGGGCCTTTTTTATTCCACCAGGCCTGATCTGGTCCATCAGGCTTAACCTTTCTGGTCTGAGTTTCATATATCTTTTTATTGGGCCTAGCAGCCCACAGCTTGTACAACTAATGCAGTATTTAATTATACAATCATAATTTATTTATCCCTATCAATTGTAATATCCCGTATTTTTATAATTATTATTTCAATATATATATATATATGTGCTTCTATGATTTAGAAGGAATAAAATGGTGGATATTTTATTCCTGTTTGACGAGTTGGTGTTATTAAATGGTAATATGCTAATTGTTAAGTGTTATATCGATCCTTGTTAATTTCTGAAAATATTTACTTAAATGTATTATATTCAAAAGTTATTTGAAAGTCGATCTTAATGATATCGGTAAATTGAAATTGTTTTGTAATATCCGGAAAATATCGTGCAATTATTTTTATCAATAAATAATTATTATGTGATTATTATGGGAATTTTGGTGAATTATCAGATGATTGATATTTATATTTGGGTTTTTATATGTGATAAAGTGTAAGTATTTGATTTTTAATATGTCCAGAATAAAGTATAGATAATTATGGTATTTTTCTGGTAAATTTTTGGATTGTTATATGATATTATAAGGATTTATAGATTTAAATATTATTTTTAGAGTAATTATAAAACTATTTTATAAAGCTGAGAATCGTCCAACTTCAACCTTTTTTGCGTTTTTACAACCCGGAACTCTTCGAAAAACTCCTTCCTAACCTAATTTGATTATTCTGAACATATTTTGTGTTTTAACTTTTTCGATCTGGAGTACGGTTTGACCCGTACGACTCCCGGCAAAAATTTTTCGATACGATTAGATCAATAAAACCCGTATTCTAGAGAGACAAGATATTTTTACATTATTTTCTCACAGGGTGTTTTATAAAAAGCTCGGTTTTGATAATTATCCAAGTCCGGTATTAAATTGTATCATTTTTTTAGTTAGTTAGCGGCTAAGTAATTTATTTTTGGATCTGATATATAAGTGTAAATTCAGTATTAAATTCCAGAATGTTTCAAAAATCATGAAACTCATGTTTTCTTAAGTTTTGAATATTTAGAGAATTTTAAAATTATTTTGGAAAATTTTTGGATTAAATTAACCCGCACGTTTGTTTGTTAAATCGTAAAATGCGGGTCTGATCCGCGTTTCAAAAATACTTTAAAAATTAAGAAAATTTTATTTTATTAGTTTTTGAATATTCTGAGAATTTTAGAAAGTATTTAGGTTTCATAAATGATATCGAACTGGGCCCCTACCGGGACGTCAAATCGCACAAAAATTATATTTTTATTTTTATAAAGTCGTGGGACTTTCAAATATATTATATTTTTACATTTTTAGAATATTCGTAATTTTTGAAGAATTTTGATATAAATTTTATATTTATTTGATTAAATATTATTCCCCACTAATTATTAATTTCGGGCTAATTTTAATTATGTTGTATTGATTTTTAGTTAAAAGAAAAAGAAAACAAAAACAAAACAAAAAGGAAAAAAGGAAAAAATGAAACCAAAATCCTATAACTAAACTACCCGCAACCCCCTCTCATTCCAGTATATGCACCGCCACCCCCAAACTCTCTGTCTCTCCTCTATCTGTTATTTATATATTCTTTTAATTTTCAAAAATTCATATCTCGCAAACCTTCCGTGCAAATTTCAATTGTTATATATAAACGATCAGCGGTCAATACCTACGCAAATGTATATATATTACAAGGTTTTGAGAAGAAAATTTGGGGAGCATATTTACCGTTTTAATTTATTTTCGGGGCATAGATTAGGAGTTTGACGGTATTGATTGCCCCACATGGCATTTCAGCGTGTGTATGTCTATGGCTATAAATTTTGGATTTTTTTGGAGATATTTTCCGGATATCAAATAATCTCTTAGGCTGATCAGAATTTATTTTGGGTAAAGATTTCGAGATTCTGATTTTGTAGTTGGGTATATTATATCATGTTAGTGTTTATATATTCATTTCATAATTTTTAGAAATTGTTGTAGAAGTTACTTTTGATCATGTTTTTCGTTTCTGGCGTATTTATATGTGCAAATATATATTATGGTGTGTCTTAAATTTATTGATTTTATTAGAGTATAGTTGGATTGTATTGTTTGGAATTAATTTTGAGGGGTTCTAACCCCGGGAAAAGTCCGTTTTACAAAGACTTTATTTTGAATTTTTTTCTAAAATATTTATTTCAATTTTAAATTATTATCTTTTATTATTTTCGAAAATCATAATTTGATTCAATTATTTATAATTTGTTTTGATTAATTATTTATTCATTTAATTAATTGATTAATTCATTTAATCAATTAATTTTATTTATAAATAGTTGAATAAAGTGTAATTATATATAATTGAGCCAAATAATATTCTAAAATTATTTTGATCTTTTAAAATTATGTAAAGGTATTGAATATTAAATTAATATTATTATTAATTGTATTATTCTAATTTTATTCGTAGAAAATAGACCGATTATCCGTTTAATACGAAACGAACGTGTCTAGATTCAGAAAAATATTATGCTTTCATTAAAATTACTTTCGAGACCCATATTCTTTTATTTCTAAAGGTCGCTTATTTTACAAGTCATTCTGAGTCGATTATTGATCGATAAACCATATTTTTGACCTGATTTTGGTTCTAAAAGTGCCGAGTCGAATGTTTTGACGAACCAAGTCATGTGTTATATGAATTATGTCATATGTGAGTTATGTGTGTACATGCTATGTGAATTATGTGCGTACGTGGGTCAAGATTCTTGTGTTTGACTATTTTATTTATGTGTGGGCTATCGTATGGGTAGACGATAGGGTTTGACGCGCGGTTCGTCGAGTAATTATCATTTAGATATTTAAAGTTGTATCTTTTAATTATAGATACGGATCACTGGAGTTGATCGGGACCGGACATTGGAAAGAATGAAATGGAATGGTATTGGATATCTGGCTTCTAGCAATCGCAGGAGCGGCGTATCAGTGAATTGTTGAAATAAAATATGGTGATGCCATAAGATGTCAGAATGAGGGATTGTGTTATTGCGAGTGCGACTAACTGCTAAAAACCAAAGGCAAGTATCTCTATATTCACTTATCGTTCAAGTATTTATTTTGAATCCTATTGTGCAAGTTTTCTACGCTATTCTAATTTCAGAATAGTTCAATAATTTACATATCGCTGAATTAAATGATTTTGTTTACGCAAGTACTCTTCTGCTATTCTAAGTTCAGAATAGTTAAGTCTTTTTACTTATCCAAATATTAGATTTATAAAAGTTTTATACCATTGAGAAAGATGATTTTGTTGCGAGTATTCTTGCCCAGGTGAATAGGGAAATAAAATTATTTAGGATGTTGATTGATTCGGCTCCTTTTCAATAAAAGGTTTTAAGATTGGATGGATATTGGTTACAGCGTAGGCGATCGCGACATCGGTCCAGCTGTAATATCTTACAAGACGAATATATGCCTTTTCTGGCACCCTATAGGTACGATATGGTTGCGGGATACGGAGGTACCTATATTTACGGTATGACTACGGGATACCGGTATTGTTTCGTGACTGATCATCGGGAATAACTTGAAATTTAATTGGTTCCAATCTAAATTGATATTTAAAATTCTTTATTATTTTGATAATCGTGAATAAAAGATTTATCAAGTGTTTCTATTTTGGATAAAAGATGAAATACAGTTTTGATTCAGATTCTGCTTGATGTTGATATTTAGTTTGTTGTTAAATATCAAAGGTGGTGATAATAAAGATGATTGATGTTGACTTCAGTATGGGATTTTGTGAGCATCAAAGTTCTTATTAATATCTAATTTGATATGACAACAAAATGAGTATTAATATCAAGAGTTCGGTTTTGAACAAAGTTTATGATTCAATTCCATAATCATTGTTTCATGTTATTATTGTTTACGATATTTCCGTAAACACTGTTTTGCGAGTTTTATTCTCGTCGAGATTCAAAATATTGCTGAAGCATTTTCGCTCAGGCATATCAAAAGAATTTTGAAAACAATTAAGGAACCAATTTTGGGGTTCCTCATCCAAATTTTCTGGTTCAGCAATCATGATTTTAAATATTTTGCTCTAGTGCAGATGTCGGTTTTATATCAAAAGACCATATATATGAAAGGCATATGTCATAGCCTGTTTGTTTATTCGAGGATTTAACTCAACTCAAATAAGGATGTAACAGGTAAATAGTGGTTCTATCGTCAGAGAGATCTCTCAAAGTAACATATGTCAAAGGATTAAGTAACATTGTTCGTCTACAGACTTGAGGACTTAATTCACTGGAAGAAGCTCAAGAAATTGATCAAGCCTCAGTGATATAAATCAAGATTGTGGATTTAATCAAGTGACAGAGATCTCGTCAGGGTATCAATTAATTACAAGGATTTAGTCTGAAGAAAATCAAGAGTATCAAAGTCAAGGCATGAAGAAACGTCACGGAAGTTAATCACTCATGAACGAGACAGTACATCGAGTGTCAACATTGAAGTGGTGGAATTGTTTCATAATTGACAGTGATTTTCAGAAGATTTTCAGAAGAATGGTTGCTGCTCAAGATTTGTATTAATTCTCTATTAATTAATTAAGTCATATAATTTAATTAAGAGAATAAATTAAATCTACAAAGATTAATTTATTGATTAATTGAATTAATTGATTAATTAATTTAGAATTATTATTTTGATTAAAATCTGTTTTAATCCAGCAAGACTATCTTTTGTATTAGCAAGACAATCGGTATGACAATCAATAGTCATACCGAAAGTCATGCTAGTTCATTTAGATTGTCTTGCGGAAAGTTCTATCAGTTCAATGGATAGTCCTACCGAAAGTCCTACCAGTTAAAAGGATTGTCATGCTAAGCTAAAAGGATTGTCTTACCAGTTAAATCAAGGATTGATTTAATATAAAAGAACTGAAGCTGATTTTCAAAAGAAGCAGTGCATTGAATATCAAACACAGAAGAACACAAAACAGAGAAAAATAGCAGAGAACTTATTACAAATTCACAGATCATTTATTTCTAGTATTTATTGTTAAATCTAATCCACTAGCCTTTTCTTGTTCTTGTGTAACTATCTAGCGGATCAAAATCCCTAGAACTTAATCTCAAATTGCATTTAGCATTTGATCCTTTTTATTACAAAAATAGAAAAAGTTCATGTCGAATTTATTCTAGATTTGGAATAATTTATTTGAGATTAATCCCTTGTAAACGATACCGTTGTTGTAACACCTTTCAAGTTTAATAATAGTTTTATTTAACTTGAGTTTTGTTTCATTTTTTTTATTCCGCATTTTATTCGATTAAACGGTATTGTTTGTATTCAACCCCCCTTCTACAAACATATTGAGACCTAACAATTGGTATCAGAGCCTTCTGATTAACGAACAAATCAAGATCCTAGACTTTTGCGATTCTTTCACTCCTTGAATTTTTATTTACTCAAAAAATTCATAATGTCTACACAAAAAGTTGGAACCATTAAAATTCCACTATTCGATAAAGAAAATTATGTTATGTGGAAGAAGAAGATGCTATTGTTTTTACAAGTTACAAATCCCAAATATCTGGAAGTGTTAAAGAAGGGTCCAAAAATTCCGATGGTTATTGAACCAGAGGTAATAGAAGATGATGTGGTGATTACCAAAGATAGAACATGTAAAAGATCCTGAGGATTTTTCTCCTGCTGAAAAAGAAGAAGCCTCCCTGGATGCTAGCCTTCAATTATTTTTAGTAGATTCCCTTGATCCCTTGATGAATAGACATGTGATGAACTGTAAAGATTCCAAACACATCTGGGAAACTATTGAGGTGATTAATGAAGGCACAGAGGAAGTTAGGGAGAACAAGTTAGAAATCCTAACCTCTGAGTATGAATACTTTAAATCCAATCCAGGAGAAGGAATCACTGAAGTGTTTGAGAGGTACAATGCATTGATCAACAACCTGAACATTAATGGTAAATACAATTCAATCAGGGAGGTCAACAAATAGTTTCTTTTAACACTGCTAACTCATCTCGAACATAGAATCACTGCCATAAGAGAAGCAAGAGATCTGAGTGAGATTTCTTTGGAAAGGCTCTATGGTGTGTTAAAGACCTATGAGTTGGAGCAGATTCAGCAGAAGGAAGTCTACGGGAAAGGAAGACTGGTCAGCACGTCTACTGCTCTAGTAGCTGAAGAACAACAACAACAACCACAACAACAACAACAATCTCAATAGTCAGAAAGAATGGTACAGTCTTCCAAGGCTGAAGAAAATGTGATAGTAGCAGAATTTGATCCTTCTACTACAAATCAATCAGGAGATGATTTTTATTCCTTGGAAAAACTGGAGCAATTGGAAGATGAGTCAATGGCCCTGATTGTCAAGAGATTCTCCAAAGTCAGATTCAAGAGGAATCCCAAGTTCAAGTACAAGTCCAACTACAACAGATTCCAGAAAGGTGGATCTTCATCCTCTAACACCAGCAGTGGTGGGTACAAAACAGGGATGGTTGATCGAAGCACCATTCGATGCTTCAACTGGAATGAGTTGGGACACTTTGCCACAGAATGCAGGAAGCCAAAACAATTTAGGAAGAACTTTTATGATTCTAATCAGAAGAGTAAATCTGAAAGGGCTTACCTGGCAAAGGGAAGAAGCTGGGATGATACTGACAGTGAAGATGAAGAAGTTGGGAATCTTGCTCTCATGGCTAGTGATGCAAACACCTCATCGTCAAGAAAAGAGGTAAAATTTACTGATGCTGAATTAGTTTATCATCTAGGAAGTTCCTTAAATTATGCTTGTCGTGATAATGAAATGTTAAATTAACAAATCAAAGACCTTGAGAAAGAGGTCAATGAATTAAGACTTGTGCACATTAATCAAGATAAATTAAAAGAACAAGTATCTTTTCTAGAGAACAAGTATCCGGAAAATATCTTGCAATTATTTTTATCAATAGATAATTATTATGTGATTATTATGGGAATTTCGGTGAATTATCTAATGATTGATATTTATATTTAGGTTTTTAAATGTGATAAAATGTAAGTATTTTGATTTTTAATATGTCCAGAATAAAGTATAGATAATTATGATATTTTTCTGGTAAATTTTTGGATTGTTATATAATTTTATAAGAATTTATAGATTTAATTATTATTTTCTGAGTAATTATAAAACTATTTTATAAAGCAGAGAATCATCCAACTTCAATCTTTTTGTGTTTTTACAACCCGGAACTCTTCGGAAAACTCCTTCCTAACCTAATTTGGTTATTCTGAACATATTTCGTGTTTTGACTTTTTCGATCTAGAGTACGGTTTGACCCGTACGACTCCCGGCGAAAAATTTTCGATACGATAATTATTTCGGTAGATCAATAAAACCCGTATTCTAGAGAGACAGGATATTTTTACATTATTTTCTCATAGGGTGTTTTATAAGAAGCTCGGTCTTGATAATTATCCAAGTCTGGTATTAAATTATATCATTTTATAGTTAGTTAGCGGCTAAATAATTTATTTTTGGATCCGATATATAAGTGTAAATTCAGTATCAAATTCCAGAATGTTTCAAAAATCTTGAAACTCATATTTTCTTAAGTTTTGAATATTTAGAGAATTTTAAAATTATTTCGAAAAATTTTTGGATTAAATTAACCCGCACGTTTGTTTGTTAAATCGTAAAATGCGGGTCTTATCTGCGTTTCAAAAATACTTTAAAAATTACAAAAATTTTATTTTATTTGTTTTTAAATATTCCGCAAATTTTAGAAAGTATTTAAGTTTCATAAATGCTATCGAACCGGGCCCCTACCAAGGCGTCAAACCGCACAAAAATTATATTTCTATTTTTATAAAATCGTGGGACTTTAAAATATATTATATTTTTACATTTTTACAATATTTGTAATTTTTTAGGAATTTTAATATAAATTGTATATTTATTTGATTAAATATTATTCCCTGCTAATTATTAATTTCGGGCTAATTTTTGATTATGTTATATTGATTTTTAGTTAAAAGAAAAAGAAAAGAAAAACAAAAAAAGGAAAAAAGGAAACAAAAATCTTATAACTAAACTGCCCGCAAGTCCGCAACCCCCTCCCATTCCAGTATATGCACCGCCACCCCAAAATCACTGTATCTCCTCTATCCGTTGTTTATATACTCTTTTAATTTTTAAAAATTCATATCTCGCAAACCTTCCGTCCAAATTTCAATTGTTATATATATAAACGATCAACGGTCAATACCTACGCAAAGGTATATATATTGCAAGGTTTTGAGAAGAAAATTTGGGAGCATATTTACCATTTTTATTTATTTTCGGGGCATAGAAAAGGAGTTTGACGGTATTGATTGCTCCACATGGCATTTCAGCGTGTGTATGTCTACGGCTATAAATTTTGGATTTTTCTTGAAATATTTTTCGGACATCAAATAATCTCTTGGGGTGATCAGAATTTATTTTGGGTAAGGATTTCGAGATTCTGATTTTGTAGTTTGGTATATTATATCATGTTAGAGTTTATATATTTATTTCATAATTTTTCGAAGTTGTTGTAAAAGTCACTTTTTACCATATTTTTCGTTTTTGGCGTGTTTATATGTGCAAATATATATTATGTTGTGTTTTAAATTTATTGATTTTATTAGAGTGTAGTTGGATTGTATTGTTTGAAATTGATTTTGAGGGGTTCTAACCCCGAAAAAAGTCCGGTTTACAAAGACTTTATTTCGAATTTTTTTCTAAAATATTTATTTCAATTTCAAATTATTATCTTATTTTATTTTTGAAAATCATAATTTGATTCAATTATTTATAATTTGTTTTGATTAATTATTTATTTATTTAATTATTTGATTAATTCATTTAATCAAATAATTTTATTTATAAATAGTTGAATGAAGTGTAATTATTTATAATTGAGCCAAATAATATTCTAAAATTATTTTGAGCTTTTAAAATTATATAAAGGTATTGAATATTCAATTAATATTATTATTAATTGAATTATTTTTATTTTATTCATAGAAAATAGACCGATTGTTCGTTTAATACGAAACGAACGTGTCTAGATTCAGAAAAATATTATGCTTTAATTAAAATTACTTTCGAGACCCATATTCTTTTTTTTCTAAAGGTCGCTTGTTTTACAAGTCATTCTGAGTCGATTATTAATCGATAAACCATATTTTTGACCTGATTTCGATTCTAAAAGTGCCGAGTCAAATGTTTTGACGAACCAAGTCATGTGTTATATGAATTATGTGATACGTGAGTTATGTGTGTACATGCTATGTGAATTACGTGCGTACAAGGGTCAAGAGTCTTGTGTTTGACTATTTTATTTATGTGTAGGCTATCGTATGGTTAGACGATAGGGTTTGACGTGCAGTTCATCGAGTAATTATCGTTTAGACGTTTAAAGTTGTATTTTTTAATTATAGATACGGATCGCTCGATTTGATCGGGACCGGACATTGGAAAGAATTAAGTGGAATGGTATTAGATATCTGGCTTCTAGCAATCGCAGGAGCGGCATATCAGTGAATTTTTGAAATAAAAGATGGTGATGCCATAAGATGTCAGAATGAGGGATTGTGTTATTGCGAGTGTGACTAACTGCTAAAAACCAAAGGAAAGTATCTCTATATTCACTTATCGTTCAAGTATTTATTTTGAATCCAATTGTGCAAGTTTTCTACGCTATTCTAATTTCAGAATAGTTCAATAATTTACATATCGCTGAATTAAATGATTTTGTTTATGCAAGTACTCTTCTGCTATTCTAAGTTCAGAATAGTTAAGTGTTTTTACTTATCCAAATATTAGATTTATAAAAGTTTTATACCATTGAGAAAGATGATTGTGTTGCGAGTATTCCTGCCCAGGTGAATGGGGAAATAAAATTATTTAGGATGTCGATTGATTCGGCTCCTTTTCAATAAAAGGTTTTAAGATTGGATGGATACTGGTTACAGCGTAGGCGATCGAGACATCGGTCCAGCTGTAATATCTTGCAAGGCGAATATATGCCTTTTCTGGTGCCCTATAGGTACGGTACGGTTGCGGGATACCGGTGGTACCTATATTTACGGTATGGCTGCGGGATACCGGTGCTGTTTCGTGACTGATCATCGGGAACAACATGAAATTTAATTGGTTCCAATCTAAATTGATATCTAAAATTCTATTATTTTGAAAATCATGAATAAATGATTTATCAAGTGTTTCTATTTTGGATAAAAGATGAAATGCAGTTTTGATTCAGTATCTACTTGATGTTGTTATTTAGTTTGTTGTTAAATATCAAAGGTGGTAATAACATAGATGATTGATGTTGACTTCAGTATGGGATTTTGTGAGCATCAAAGTTCTTATTAATATCTAATTTGATATGACAACAAAATGAGTATTAATATCAAGAGTTCGGTTTTGAATAAAGTTTATGATTCAATTCTATAATCATTATTTCATGTTATTGTTGTTTACGATATTTCCGTAAACACTATTTTGCGAGTTTTATTCTCGTCGAGATTCAAAATATTGCTGAAGCATTTTCGCTCAGGCATATCAAAAGAATTTTGAATATAATTAAGGAACCAATTTTGGGGTTCCTCATCCAAATTTTCTGGTTTAGCAATCATGATTTTAAATATTTTGCTCTAGTGCAGATGTCGGTTTTATATCAAAAAGACCATATATATACTATAATGAACTTGCTGAGCATTTCTTTCGCTCATACTTGCTTGTTTTTAAAATTTAACCTCCAGTGAGGATTAGTTGGCGCTGTTTAGCTGCATAATTCAAGAAAGCACCGAAAAAGCTTTTGGAAGGTGGTTGGTCCAGGGTTTGCGGACTTAAGTAAGTTCTATTGTATAAAGTTGTATATATATGTATTAGTTATGTATTGAATCGTTGGTCTAGTATAATTCTTATCGAAGTTATACTAGTGGGTTAAGTTTGAGTTTGAAAATTATTGAAAAGAGTTTGAAAAGAAAGTGAAAAAAATTATTTGTGAAATTTGGATATCTGATTTCTAGAACTGTAACTTAAAAAGATCCTGGTGTAGTTGGGGTCACAGATGCTATATTTCAGTTGCTAGCATTTATTTATTGATTCAACAGGTTATTTTGGATTGAGGTTTCATAGTGACGACCAAATCCCCTGACCCCGAATTTGGGGGCGTTACAGGTTGGTATCAGAGCTGAGGTTATAGTAAACTAGAAACGGGAGTGAGTAGGAGTGTGTATAGCTATGTGAGGACGCTTGAGCTCATATTGAGTTCCTGTTGGACTATTGGATATAGTACCAACGAGAAAGCTAAGATGGGCGTATTCGTTTGAGATGGTTGTGTTGAGCTGGATAGAACTCCTGTCAGCTGCAAATATCTATTATGGAATCTTCCGAGGCTATTACGATTCGACGATGATGAAGATTATCGATATCCTTATAACATGAAGAAGTGTCTAAAATCGGATGACAAGTCAACTGAAGAGTTCAAATAAAAGATATGTATTAAGACCTTGGCAATACCTTCTCTTTCTATAACTTCTTTTGACATCTCTCAAAAAGAGAAATTTGTTAGAGGATATATTCCATAACTCCCGTTTTTAACCACGTAATGTGACGAAGGCTGTCATGAAGCCTATTTTCAGGTTTTGATAGCTCTGTCAAGTTACAATATTGAAATTTCCACTTTTCTTATATGGTGGATAGTTTTATTGGTGATGACACCACTTGGACATTTTGTGCCAGAATTTTTTTTCCTGAAGTGTGTAAGAGATTTTAGGGTTTGAGAATAAAAAATATGGTGAGGATGAATGTATGGGGATGTACGTATATATAGGGAATTTAGAAATTGAATTAGAATAGGAGTGGGTTATGAATATGGGATTAGTGGAGATAATGGGGTGATTTGAGGGCTGGAATTTCGGGTATAAGGAATTGTAACTGAAGTGGGAAACTCTTCTTTGTGTTTTATGATTTTCTGCCTTTTTCGGTTCCAGGGGGTTAGCGCGGCCGCCCCGCCAGGCAGCGCGGGCGCGCCGTGTCTCTGCTGTTGCAGCGCGGCCGCCCCGCTTCCCAGCGTGGGCGCGCGCGGCTTCTGTAGAAAATGCCGTGTTTTTCCAATTTTCTGATTTTTTGTGTTTTCTTCTGGTTTTTCTTCCTTCAATATTCTTTTCTTCCTACTAATGTTCAACAAGCTTGGGTTGCCTCCCAAGAAGCGCTTGGTTTACGTCGCTAGCTTGACGTAGAATTCTCAAATCAAGTGGATAATAAAACGGCACTAACCACCTCACGGTTTGCCGTATTTCCATAGTAATGCTTCAAACGCTGTCCATTCACCTTGAACGCTTGGCCTGGATCATTCTCAAAAATTTCTACCGCTCCATGTGGAAACACGGTTTTGATAACAAACGGCCCTGACCATCTCGACTTCAATTTCCCAGGAAAAAGACGGAGACGAGAGTTAAACAAAAGAACTTGTTGTCCCGGTATAAATGATTTGAGCACTAAACCCCTATCATGCCACCTCTTGACTTTCTCCTTATACATCTTGTTTTTCTCATACGCTTGAAGTCGAAACTCTTCGAGTTCATTCAATTGAAGTATTCTTTTCTTACCAGATGCATCCATATCAAGATTCAATTTCTTCAAATCCCAATATGCTTTGTGCTCTAACTCCACAGGAAAATGACATCCTTTACCATAAACCAGCTGAAATGGTGACATGCCTAGTGGAGTCTTGAATGCCATTTGATATGCCCAAACAGCTTCATCCAGCTTCAAAGACCAATCCTTCCTCGATGGACATACAACTTTCTCCAGAATACGCTTAATCTCTCTATTAGATACCTCAACTTGACCATTAGTCTGAGGATGGTAGGCTGTAGCAATGTGATGATTCACATTATATCTCTACATCATATCAGTGAACTTGCGATTGCAGAAAATCTTGTGAATATCTGCTTGTGAAGAAAATTGAGCACTACCTTCGCATCATTTGCCGGCAAAGCCTTGACTTCCACCCATTTTGAGACATAATCGACCGCCAACAAGATATACTGATTATTGCAAGATGAGACAAATGGCCCCATGAAGTCAATTCCCCACACATGGAAGACCCCAACCTCGAGAAGCACATTAAAAGGCATCTCATTCTTCTTTGATATATTACCAACACGCTGACAGCAATCACACTTTAAAACGAACTGATGCGCATCCTTAAACAATGTAGGCCAGAAGAATCCTGCTTGAAGGATATGAGCTGCTGTCTTTTCTCCACTATAGTGGCCTCCATAAACAGTCTAATGACAGTCTCGCAAGATACCCTCTGTTTCGCTGTACAGAATACATCTCCTGATGATTTGGTCAGCTCCTTGACGAAACAAAAATGGCTCATCCCACATGTACCACTTCACCTCATGAAGAAACTTCTTCTTTTGAGCAGAAGATAAGTCCGGGGGCATTATGTTGCTCACAAGATAGTTCATAATGTCTGTGAACCACAGTTCTTCTTCTTGCGCCCCAAATAACTGCTCGTTGGGAAAAAACTCATTTATCAATGTTTTATCATATGAAGCTGCACTTAGATCTTCTAACCGAGAGAGATGATCAGCAACTTGATTATCAGTACCTTTTCTATACTTGATCTCCAACTCAAACTCCTGAAGTAAAAGAACCTAGTGAATCAATCTAGGCTTCGAGTCCTTCTTTGAGATAAGATAGTGAATAGCAACGTGATGAGTGAAAACTGTCACCTTCATCCCAAGAAAATAAGATCGAAAGTTCTCAAAACCATAGACAATAGCCAAGTGATCCTTCTCAGTAGTTGTGTAGTTCACTTGAGAACTATTGAGGGTCTTATTAGCATAGTAGACCACATGAAATATATTGTTCTTCCTTTGCCCAAGAACTGCTCCAACTGCATAGTCACTTACATCGCACATCATTTCAAAAAGCTCATCCCAATCAGGTGCAGTTATGACAGGTGCCGTAATCAAACTCTTCTTTAAGCTCTCAAAAGCAGCTAGACACTCATCATCAAACTTGAAAGGGACATCTTTCTCTAATAGATTGCACAATGGTTTAGAGATTTTAGAGAAGTCCTTGATGAACCGCCGATAGAAACCCGCATGACCAAGGAAACTACGAATCCCCTTGACAGAAATTGGTGGAGGAAGGTTTTCAATGACTCCCACCTTGGATTTTTCCACTTCAAGACCTTTACTAGACACTTTGTGCCCGAGAATGATGCCCTGTTGCACCATAAAGTGAAATTTCTCCCATTTAGAACCAGATTTGTCTCAATACACCTTTTAAGAACTGCGCCAAGATTTTGCAAGCAATCGTCGAAAGAATCCCTGAACACAGAAAAATCATCCATGAACACATCCACATTCTGACCAATCATGCCAGAGAAGATAGCATCATGCATCTCTGAAATGTGGCAGGTGCACCACACAACCCAAAAGAAATTATTCTGAAGGCAAAAGTACCGAACGGACAGGTGAAGTAGTCTTTTCCTGATCTTCTAGAGCGATGCAAATCTGATTATAGCCCGAATAGCCATCCAGAAGACAGTAGTATTCATGCCCCGCCAACTTGTCAAGTATCTGATCAATAAAAGGAAGAGGAAAGTGATCCTAACTCGTTACTTTGTTCAGCTTCCTGTAGTCCATGCAAACTCTCCACCCCGTGACTGTTCGAGTAGGAATGCGCTCATTCTTTTCATTAGCGACCACGGTGATGCTTCATTTCTTCGGCACACACTGAACTGGGCTCTCCCAAGAACTGTCAGAAATTGGATAGATGATCCCTACATCTAGCCACTTAAGAATTTTCTTCTTCACGACCTCTTTCATGATCAGATTTAGCCTCCTTTGTTGCTCAATAGTTAGCTTACTTCCTTCCTCTAGCAGAATTTTATGCATGCAATAAGAAGGGATGATTCCCTTGATATCTGATATAGTCCATCCAATTGACGATTTGAACTCTCTCAAAATTCTCAAGAGCTTTTCCTCATCTCTACCTGAAAGGTCATATGCAATAATAATAGGCAAAGTAGATGCATCACCTAAAAAGGCATACCTCAAGTGTTCAGGCAAAGGTTTAAGCTCGAGTGTAGGAGCTTCCTCAATAGATGGCTTGAGACGCCCCTCAGCATTTTTGAGTTCTGATATTCTAAGAGATTCAAAAGGCATATCCAGCCTTCGCTTCTAAAGAGAAGCATTCAAATACTGCAACTGCTCATCACCTTCATCATATTAAATATCTAAATTTCCCATCAAGGACTTCTCTAAGGCATCAGACCTTAGCATTTGATCAAGTTCTGAAGTAACCACAGAATCGACCAATTCCGCTTTTAAGCACTCCTCAATATTAGTAGGGAATTCATGGCATTGAAAACATTAAAAGTCACATCCTGATCCAGTACTCGTATAGTGAGCTCACCCTTCTGCACATCAATCAAGGTTCGGCCAGTAGCCAAGAATGGTCTTCCCAAGATTATGGGAATCTTCTTATCCTCCTTGAAATCAAGAATTACAAAGTCAGCAGGAAAGATGAGTTTGTCCACCTTGATCAAGACATCCTCCACAATGCCTCGTGGATATGTAATAGATCGATCGGCCAACTGCAAGGACATATATGTAGGCTTTGGATTAGGAAAATCCAACTTCTTGAAGACAAACAAAGGCATCAAATTGTAACTAGCTCCTAAATCATAAAAACACTTGTCGAACGACAAGTTTCCGATGGTACAAGGAATAGTGAAGCTTCCAGGAGCTTTAAGCTTTAGAGGCAACTTCTGTTACAGCATAGCACTACATTCCTTCATAAGAGCAACGATCTCTAATTCATCGAGCTTCACTTTCCTAGAGAGAATGCCTTTCATAAACTTCGCATAGATAGGAATTTGTTCAAGAGCTTCAGCGAAAGGTATTTTGATGTGAAATTTCTTGAACACCTCCAGAAACTTATCAAATTGCTTATCCAACTTTTGCTTCTGCGGCCTCTTAGGAAAAGGTGGTGGAGGATAGACATGTTTCTCCCTTATATTACCCTCAAGAGGAGTATGTTCCATAGTTTTTCTTCCTTGTTTCTACTTCTGCTTCCTTCTACACATCTTCTTCAGCCACATCTTCTTCAGCCACATCTTCTAGAACTTGAGATTTTTCAAGGTTCGCAACCTTCCCAGACCTCAATGTAATTGCCTTTACCTGTTCTTTTGCTTCCTTCTTGCCTGGAACTTCTGTGTCACTAGGTAGTGTTCCAGGTTGTCGATTCAGCAAGGCATTGACAATCTGCCCAACTTCTTGGCTCTTGCACATGAGCCTCAACTCCTCCAATTCAGATTTTTCATTAGATTGTTGAAGTTGGAGTTGTTGTCTTGGTGCATATTGCGGTTGCTGAAAACCATGAGGGTTGAATTGCTTTGATGCATATTGTTGATAAGGTTGTTGCACCGCATTCTGATTGTTGCTCCAACTGAAGTTAGGATGATTGCGGTTGTTGAGATGATAGGTGGCTGGAACTGGTTGTTGTGACCTCTGAAAGTTGCTCATGAACTCAGCTGATTCACTAGAAATAACACACTGCTCTGTCACATGCGCACCAGCACAAAGCTCACAAACACTTGTGATCTGATTAACTCCATAATTAGCCAAAGAATCCACCTTCATCGTTAAAGCCTTAAGCTGAGCAGCTATAGCAGTAGCTGCATCTACATCAAGAATTCCTGCTATCTTGCCTTGAGGTAGTCTCTGAGAAAGGTTCTGGTATTCATTAGCAGCCATCAGTTCAATCAACTCATAAGTGAGTGTATAAGTGAGTGTCATAGTATAAGTAAGTGTCATAGTATTTTATTTTATAAAATAAAATGAGCGGGTCAAATTTTGTGGTTGGGGCCGCGTAAAATTTGGTGAAATTTTGGCCAAACATTAGCCCGCTTTGCAATCCCGCCTAAATATTTAGTTCTATTGTAACATTAATTGTAATATCAATACTAACACTATATTTTGTGTTACAATAGTGATTTCATAATGTTTATGGTGACATCGATTATCCTCTACCGTAACACAAAAATAAATTGTTACTTTAGATCAAATTTTAGTGATTTAAGGCAACATTTTTACTTGTAACACCAAAATAAGTGTTGATAAAGGCCATATAGGTGTAGTGGGATCTTCCTATATCTGCATTTGTATCTGTATCTGTATGCGCATCTACAATTGTCGGATTAGAATACGAATAATATCAGCTTTATTTTGGATACGGATAATATCTACTTTTTCTCGGATACATATTTCGGAAATATATAAGTTTTTTTTAATTTTTTTGATGGCCCTACCGTATTGACGATGATTTTAGAATATTTTTCATGATTAAACTCGAATGATATATTTATATGTATATAAAGTACGTGTACAATTATATAAAATTTGTATAAATGTATTATTTAATGCATATATACACACTATAAACTTAAAAAAAATTATATATAATTATGTATTTATATAATTTAAATATTATATATATATAATTTCGAATTCGAATATCCCGAATTCGGATATGAATAGTATCCGTTTTGTTTCGGATACAGATAATATCCATTTTTTCTCGAATGCGGATTTTTTAGACGGATATCAAATTTTTTAATTTTTTTTGACAACCCTACAATAAATTATAAATATTAGTGTTAGGAATATGTTGTAGTCTTGATGATAATTCACCAAAACACCTTAAGTAGATTTTTTTATTGTTTTTTGTAGCCTTCAACGGATAGACTAAGGGGTGTGGGAGTTTTAGTGTTTTCTAAGTCATGTTGACTATTAGCAAGATATACAAAATAGATGAGTTAAGTATAAATATAAAATGCCTTGTAATTTTGTATAAGTGAAAGAGTATCAACTTCTATAAAAACAACTTCAAATTGTAATCTACAAGCTTCAACGGATGACTCTACAAGCTTCAACGGATAACTCAATATGCGTTCAACGGATAAGTCAAGCTTTCAATGGATATCAGTTAAAGTTGTCAACGGATGATATCAAGAAAGTTTCAATGGATGACACCAATATAGTGTCAACGGATAACATCTAGGAAGCTTCAACGGATAATCAACAAGATAGCAGTTGATAGTGACTTGAAAGAAGCTGACAGAGTCACATGAGTTGATAGTGCATAAAAGGAATGTGGGAGCCTGATTGCAGTTGTTAGAAGAAAATGAAGCATTTCCATTTCCATGCAAAACAAGATCATTCAAAGATTTTGTATCTAACTTGGATTACATTGGACAGAGAAATGAAGAAGCATATGCTTGGACCTAGATGATAGGAATATTAATCTTGTCTTACTGCACATGTAAACTTGGTGAATATATAAACCAAGTGTAACAAGTATCTTAGAACTTAACTAGAACAACAAGTAGAACAATCAAGATGCATCTTTAGTACTCTCAATTTCTAAGTTGTGAGAAACACTTGTAAGCAACTGTGTGCATATTGCATCACAGAGATTTCTTTAATATATACATCTCTGGTGGAAAGACAAATACATCATAAAGTTTTCAAACTTGTGTTTATTTATTTTGTATTAGTTGAATACTTTCAAAGTCTCATTTGCATTCTTGCATATTCACAAACACATTGTATATTATTTTTCAGAAAAGTAAAAAGTACCCAGAATTCCATTAAATCCCCCTTCTGTAATTCTGCTGTTGTATTGTTATGGAATAACAATTGGTATCAGAGTAAGCTCTGAGCATACAAAGAGTTTAAAGATCAAACCAATTAAACAACATGAGCAGAAAGGATGTTGGAGTGAAGATCCTAATTTTGGACAAAGACAATTATCATCACTGGAAAGTGAAGATGCACATTCATCTACTCTCTCAATATGAAAGCTATGTCAAATGCATAGAAAAAGAACCGCATGTTCCTATCAGGGTTGCAACAGAAGCTGGTGTAGCTACTGGAAATGAGCAAACTGTTCCAAAGCCTAAATCCATATGGACTGATGAAGAAATTGAAGCAGTTCATAAAGACAAAAAGGCCATGAACATTTTGTTCAATGGTCTTGACCAAGACATGTTTGACAATATTATAAATTACTAAACTTCAAAGGAAATTTGGGATCAAGTTCAAGTGCTATGTGTGGGAACTGAGCAAGTCAGAGAAAATAAGATACAACTTCCCATACAACAATATGAACACTTCCATTTTGAAGATGGTGAGTACTTGAATGATATTTTTAGTAGATTTCAAAAATTGTTAAATGGACTAAAGTTGTATGGGAGAGTCTACTAAACCAAGGATACCAATCTAAAATTCCTAAGGTCTTTACCAAATGAATGGAAGACAATGACATTCTCTCTCAGAAATTCACAAGAGTACAAGGATTTTACTCTTGAGAGATTGTATAGTATTTTGAAGATCTATGAGCTTAAAATGGAACAAGATGAGCTGATAGACAAAGGAAGGAAGAAATGTGGGTCTTTGGCATTGGTAGCTGAGCAAGAGAGAGTGGTGGAAATGAAGGTTGAAGCTGTTAAAACTGCACCAAATATGAATATTTGTGAAGGCATGTCTGAGATGAGAGAGGGAAAAGGGTTGATGGCTGAAGATGAAGATTGTCCAAGTCAAGATGACATATATGAAGTTGATGAGAATCTAGCTTTTCAGTCTAGAAGATTTTCAGAGCTCAAATTTAAAAAAAAAATTGGAGCTGCAAGGCCTAACAGATTCATGGTTGATAAAATTCAAATGGTTCAAGTGTGGGCTAAGTGGTCATTTTACAAATGAGTATAGAAAGCAAAATTCTGAAATGAAAAGATTTGAGCTTGTAGACTATTAAAAAATATATATTGAGTTGCTCAAACAGAAAGAAAAGGATTTCATAACTCAAGAAAAATGGTTGGGCAGCTGAATGAGATGATGCAGATTAAGGCATGAACTATGTCAACCTTGCTCACATGACCAAGTCAGATCAAACTGAGGTTAGCTCATGTAGCAATCAGGTAATCACTACTAATATTTCACATCTTTCTAAAGATGAATGCAATGATGCTATTAATGATATGTCTGCTGAATTGTATCATTTACGTATCACACTAAAATCACTCATAAAAGAAAATACTAAAATTAAAGAGAATAATCTGTTTTTGAGTGATAGAAATGTTGCGTTAGAAACTCAATTCATTGAGTTTGAGAAATTGAAAATTCAGTGTAAAATTGTTAAAGTTGAGTTAACAAAGTCTTTAAGAAAGAGGAAATTCTGAGAAAGCAGCTTGAACGAGAACAAGAAGTCATTAAGGCCTGGAAATATTCTAGGGATATTAGTGCACAGATTGCCAAAGTTCAAGGAATTGAATCATTCTGTGAAGCATCCTGGAAAAAGAACAAGAAGAAACTGAACCAAGAGTTAGTTGATGGTTTGTCAACGGATGTTGAATTAACGAATGATGAAGTTTATCCGTTGAATGATAAAGCTCATTCGTTGAAGGATGAAACTCATCCGTTGAAGGAGATACAAACCATCAGACAAGGAAAGTTAGCAAAGCTTAATAAGAAATATGGTTCAATTACAAAGAATTTTTTCTCAGGAGAATCAAGCAAAACCAAGGATACGGGGAAAGTGAATGTAGGGCAACTGTCAATGAAGCAATTGAATGACAGGTTGGAAAATATTGAGGTCAAAATAGAATCTAAAAGGAAAACAAATAGGAATAGGAAAGTAGGGATTAATAAACACAAAATCTACACACTTGATAAGTATGCACCTGGAAAAACTTGTGTGAAGTATGGTAGTGTTAATCATTTGTCTACTAACTGCAACTCTGTTATGAATGCACCCATGTCTACACCTTCTTCTTTGCCTAACATGTTTATGTCACCTATGCATGTCATGCATGTTATTCCCCCACAGAATTCACCTGCACATTTTGCTAATATGTCATTTGCCCAAAATCCTCACTATATTGCATTTAATATACCACAAATGCCATATAGCATTCCTTTCTTGAATAACATGTTTGCACAACCTATGCCATATCATGTTAATAATAATGTGCTTAATGAATCTCAAACTAATCATGGGTTTCAAAAGCCTACTCCAAAGTTAAAGCTTGATCTTGAATCACCTAAGTCTAATGGTGGAAAGTCTAAGAAACTTAAGAAGAAAGTTAACAAGGCAGGACCCAAGGAAACTTGGGTACCAAAATCAACTTGATTTGGTTTTGATATGTGCAGGGAAATAGAAAGAATTTATGGTATTTGGACAATGGATGCTCAAGGTACATGACTGGAGATTATACCCTGCTCACAGAGTTTAAGGAAATAGTTGGCATTAGCATTACCTTTGGAGATGACAGTAAAGGATATACTATGGGATATGACTTGATTTCAAAAGAGAATGTAATCATTGATGAGGTTGCACTAGTTGATGAGATCAAACACAATATTTTGAATGTCAGCCAACTGTGTGATAAAGGCAACTCAGTTACCTTTAATTCTGAAGCATGTGTTATCACTTGCAAAAAGGACGGCAAAGTGGTTCTTACTGATGTAAGAAGAGGAAATGTGTACTTAGGTGACTTTAACTTTACCGATGCAGATTAAATAACTTGTCTTTTCAGCAAAACAAGTCAAGATGAAAGTTGGCTATGGCACAAGAAACTACCTCATTTTAATTTTAAGAAAATGGATGAATTGTTTAGGAAAGACCTTATTAGAGTCATTTCTTAAGTTAAATTCTTAAAGGATGGATTGTGTGGTGCTTGTCAGAAAGGATAGCAAATAAAAGCATCATTCAAAAGGAAGCTTGAAACAATAATTGATGAACCATTACAACTACCGCACATGGATTTATTTGGACCAGTCAATGTATTGTCAAAGTGGTTCTTACTGGAGTAAGGAACGGAAATATGTACTTCGCTGACTTCAACTCTACAAATGCAGATTTAATTACTGTCTTTTCAGCAAAGCAAGTTAAGATGAAAGTTAGCTAGGGCATAAGAAGCTATCTCATTTAAATTTCAAGACAATAAATGAGTTGGTCAGGAAAGAATTGTTAGAGGCATTCATCAAGTTGAATTTTCAAAGGATGGACTGTGTGATGCTTATCAGAAAGGAAAGCAAATGAAAGCATCATTCAAAAGGAAGCTTGAAACAACAATTGATGAACCATTACAACTACCGCACATGGATTTATTTGGACCAGTCAATGTATTATCAATTTCCAAGAAGAGGTATTGCCTAGTGATTGTAGATGATTTTTCTAAATTCTCATGGACATATTTTCTTGGATCAAAGGATGAAGCAAGTGAAATCATCATCAATCACATTAGGCAAGTCAACAATCATCCTGATCTCAAAGTAAGAAGAATCACGAGTGACAATGGAACTGAGTTTAAAAATTCTATAATGATGTTGTTTTGTGAAGAAAATAGAATCATGCATGATTTCTCAGCACCAAGTTTTAGGGCGAAAACACGCGATAAATTTACACACAAGTATACGCATTCGCAAGTAATATAGAATATTTTCTAGTTCGTTCTCACAGAGACTGGTTTAGGTTAAGTTCAATTTATGCACTTATGCAACAATGGTATAGTTATCGTTCAATGCTATGACAAATAACAAATTGGTTTTTGATTAAACTAAGAGATTATACTAAATAGCATTAACTAAGAGAATTGAGGTTGAATTACTTATATGAGACAAACATGGGATTCTAACTTCATTACTACTTCATTCAAAGACATTATTCTTAACCTTAGCATGCAATGGTGATGACAACTAATCAGATAACACGAAACTAGTAAACGCCAACTTTTGTTGTACGAATACCCTACTACTAGACATCCACAAAAGAGATAGAAGCTGAATAGACACCAATTATGTTGAGACCCTATATGTCTATAGAATTTGACAACATAAAGTTTTAATGCACAAGTTATCTATCGTGATTACATAAGGCAAGTAAGATGGTTAAAAGTACCTACGAATCATGCATAAAAAATACATGCACCTATGCTAGCATGGTAAGTTCTAAACCCATATATTCATTGTCGCTTCAATAGAGATTAACACGCTATCTTATAAGTTCGCGAGGCTCATATGACGAATAAGCACAACCAATACTAGGATATCATACAATCACCACACACTAAGATATCGAAATAAATTAACTATTGAAATCCATAAGTAAATCCATTAGAACCCCACGATAATAATTAGTTCATAACCAAACTCATCATCACCGTGGGTTCCGATGAAAACATGGTATAATAAACTAAGTCTTTATAAACTGAATAAATAATCAAAGTACGTAATCAAGAGTATTAGGTTCAACAATAAAGAAAACAAGCATCCAAGATTACAACTTGAGAAAAGAATCACAAGTAAAGACTAGATTTTCTTCTCCTTCGTTGTATTGTGCTCCTAGGTCTTCTTCTTGTTTTCTCCTTAGTCTTTGTTATAAAAAACGTCTTTAAAAGGTCTTTATATAGCAGCCCAAATTGACCAGGAATCCAGCATATAAGTCTTCTAATCAAATCAGGAATCTGAAAATCTCGGCATGGCGCGGCCGCTCTGAGAAGCGGCGCGGCCGCCCTACCTTCTGTTGAACGAGCGCGGCCGCTCTGAACCTGGACGCGACCGCGCTGAGCTTCTGCCAGAACTTGATTTTCTTGCTTCTTTGATCTTCTCTTGCTGGTTACTTGCGCTCAATCATCTGAGGCTCCATCCTAACACTCTATTAATTATAAAAACATTATAAAACCAGTCATGCTCATGATTATGCCCTGAAATGCAAAACACTACAAAAACACATCAAATACACAAACAACTTAAGTACAAAACACCAATTCGAACCTTTATAAAGCGTTCCAAGTGGACATAAATTCCACTTAATACCAAGAACATCAAAACAAAAAGGAGTGTTGAAAGAAAGAACAGATCACTGATTGAAGCTGCAAGAATTATGCTAGAAGAATCAAAGTTACCAACTTATTTCTAGGCTGAGGCTATCAACACTGCATGTTACACTCAGAATATTTCTTTGATCAATCAATTCAAATGCATGACTCCTTATCAGTTGTTCAAGAAAAGAAAGCCAACATTAAACTTTCTTCGTATTTTTGGATGCAAGTTTTATATTCTAAGGAATCAAGCGGACCAACATGGAAAGTTTGATGCAAAAGCTGATAAAGGTATCTTTGTTGGATATTCTATTGGAAAAGCATATAGATTCTACAATCTGAGAACCAACATTATTATGGAATATATACATGTTGTATTTGATGATAAAAAAATTGAAGGACTGAAAGATGAAGGTTTCCATGAAAGCCTCAAATTTGATAATATTGAGATGCATTGTGATGATAGTGATGATGAAAGTGATCTTGAAGGAATGGTAAAAAAATATTCAAAATTGTCATCAAATGAAGCAATGACAGTTGATGCACAGAGTGCTGCATCCGTTGAAAGATAAGCTACTGCATCTATTGAAAGATAAAGTGCATCATCCGTTGAAAGACATAGTCCATCATCCGTTGAAAGACAAAATACAGCGTCTATTGATGATCATTCTTCAATAGACATTGAAGGTCATTCTAGATTACTATTTGACAGAACCCCATCTTCAAATCAAAGATCCACAAACTCAGGGGGAGTGTCATCTAGTCAATACTCAGTCACACATCAAGACACCAATAAGGCCACTTCATCTAAAATAAATATACCACCTCAAAGAAAATGGACTAAGTATCATCCATTTGAACTAATCATTGGTGATGCAGCATCTAGAATGCAAACAAGGAGAGCAACTCAAGATGAATGTCTGTACAGTAGCTTTCTATCACTGGAAGAACCAGAGAAGGTAGAAGAGGCTCTAATGGATCCATATTGGGTTTTAGCAATGCAAAAAAAGCTAAACCAATTTGAAAGAAATAAAGTATGGAAGGTGGTACCCAAACCAAAAAATAAGAATTTTATTGATACTAAATGGGTATTCAAAAACAAGATGGATGAAAATTGCATAGTCATAAGGAACAAATCTAGATTGGTTGCCAAAGGGTACTCTCAGCAAGAGGGAATAGATTTTGATGAAACATTTGCTCCAGTTATAAGACTTGAAGCCATCAGAATCTTTATATCCTATGCAACCCATGCCAATTTCAAAGTCTACCAAATGGATGTAAAAAGTGCCTTTCTGAATGGAGAATTGAAGGAGGAAGTCTATGTCAGTCAAAATCAAGGTTTTGAAGATCCCAACTTTCCAGATTATATTTACTATCTATTGAAAGCACTTTATGGATTGAAGCAAGTAACTAAAGCCCGGTATGAAACCTTGTCAAAGTTTCTTTTAGAAAATCACTTCACTAGAGGTACTATTGATAAAACTCTTTTATTTAGAAATGTAAATGGCTTTAGTATACTTGTTCAAATCTATGTAAATGGTATAATATTTGGCTCTACAGATGATAAAATTTACAAAAAAAAAATCAAATTTATGCAAAGCAAATATGAAATAAGCATGATGGGAGAACTAACTTACTTTCTTGGTTTACAAGTTAAGTAATTTAGTGATGGAATATTCATTAGTCAAACTAAATATATTCATGATCTTTTAAAGAAGTTTGACTTAATGGATTGCACATCAACAAAAACTCTCATGGCCACTGCCACCAATCTTGAATTAGACACAACTAAAAAGTCTGTGAATATTTTAAGTTATAGAGGTATGGTTGGATCACTTTTATATTTGACAACTAGTAGGCCAGATATAATGTATTCTATATGTCTTTTTGCTAGATTCTAAGTTGATCCTAGAGAATCTCATTGACTAGCTATTAAGAGGATTTTCAGATATCTCAAAGGTACACCAAAACTTGGCATTTGGTACCCTAGAGACTCTGGGTTTGATCTAACTGGATATTCAGATGCAGATTATGCAGGTTACAAGATTGACATAAAAAGTACAACATGATCATGTCAATTTCTAAAAAATAAGTTGGTGTCCTGGTTTAGTAAGAAACAACACTCAGTTTCTACTTCTACAACTGAGGCTGAATACATTGATGCTGGTAGCTGTTGTGCATAGATTTTATGGATGAGAAATGAATTATAGGATTATGGCCTACATCTGGACAAGATTCTAATCTTCTATGATAACACAAGTTCCATTTCCATTATTGAAAATCCTGTGCAACATTCAAGGACAAAGCACATTGACATCAAGTATCATTTCATAAGGGAACATGTGATGAATGATTCTGTGGAACTTCATTTTGTTCCAAGTGAGCGGCAACTTGCAGACATCTTTACCAAACCACTTGATGAATCAACTTTTACTAGGTTGGTAAGTGAGTTAGGTATGCTAAACTTCTATTAATTTATTATTATTGATGTCTATGCAATTTGCAATACAACTAGAAATAAATTTGATTTTCTTGAAGAAGTAAAATTTTGGCCAAGTCAAAATTACTTATCCGTTAAAAGTCAAAAATATTTATGGATACATTGTCCTTCAATGGATAATGGTGTATATGACATTCGTTGATCAATCATAACTGTTGATTCTAAAACTTTATCCGTTGATATATACTTACAGTCTTGTGTGTATACTTGATGGATAATTTAAGAATTTCTACAGTTTACTTTATTTTTAAACGGTTATTTTTGGCAATTATCATTGGATATTCATTTTTATTTTTTAATCATTCATGTGCCTTATTCTGGGAAAGTATAAAAGCCAATTTCATTTTCAGATCTCACTTTTATCTTTCTTTAAATTCACAAGGCAAATTTTTACTCTCTTTCGACCCTAAAACCCTCTTTCCCTCTGTAACTGCAAACCTAGAAAAAATGGCACCAGTTGTGAAGATTATGTCTCATACATGGTATGTATATGAGAAGAAAAATTTCGTTGCACTGGTGGAAAAGAGTGTTTCTCATGAAGACTATCACAAAATGATGAAGTTCATTAGCAACTCCAAGCTTAAGTATTCCATGCTCAAAGCACCAGTCATCTATTGTGAAATAGTAGAAGAGATTTGGACTACTGCTATATTTGACTCAAAGGACATGACTCTTACCTTTACTCTCAAAAATAACAATTATTGTGTTAATTCAGATGCTATCCAATCTTGTTTCAAATTTCCTGAAAATAACATAATTGCTCCATACACAGACAATGATGTGATTAACATGCTTTGGTCCATGGGTTATGCTCTAGATACTGCTAGTCTAGGTAGCATTAAAAGAAAGGGACTTAGGAAAGAGTGGAGTTATGTGTGTGATGATTTTATTAAAGTATTTTCTGGTAAAAATAGAAACAATGATGCTATTACTTCTGCATTGCTAACATGCTCTATATGTTCTTGTATGATAAGTACTTTGATTTTAGCAACAATGTCATGCTAGAAATAGGGTATAAATTAAGGGACATTCAAAAGAGACCTAGAAATGTGTACTATGCTAGATTTTTCATGATGCTGGTTAACCATGTTTCTAAGGAACTGAAAATTGAGAACCTCAACAACAAAGTGGAATGTTTGGTTCAAGAAAATAAAATTCTTACAGATTTGATGAGGAACAATCTTAACAGTGAGGTGCCCCTCAACTATATTCCCATCATTGATGCACCTCTGGTAAGTGAGGTAAATACTTCTATTCCCATCTCTTCCCAACCTCAAGTTTCTTTGTCTTCAACAGTGGTTATGGAATCTATGATAGTGACCAAAGAAATTCCTACCAAAACCACCTAAAACAAAAATTTCAAAATCCAAGCCAAAGAAAACCACCTTCAGTGTCTCACAAAAGACACTAGTTATAAAAACCACCAAGGCACCTGAGGGGAGTGTACAGGGTGGTGAGGGAAGGGGTGAAAAATCAAAGAATCCCCAAGAATAAGGAGGGTGAGGTCAGTGAAGCCAAAGCTAGCCACAATGCAGTTTCCCAAAAGACTGTATGATATAAAAGAAAATTAGCACATCCCTAATTGCATCCTCCTAAAAGGATGTGACTATTGAAATAAGCTCCCAACCAAGAGCACAGAATAAAAGGGGCAGGGACACTAAAGACCTAGATCAAACTTATATGAGAAAGAAGAAATCAAAAATCATGGGGGAGTCACAGGGTGCACACACTGTGCAATCTCAAGTCACATACATGGTACTGCACCTTCTTAAATTCAGCTTGATGTGGCTCCAGTAAATATGGAGTCAGAGTCCCACTCTTTAACAATTGATACACCTCAAACATACAACTCTCCAACCATCTCTCTGGATGTGGACATGATTTCAACATCAATTCCTGATTCTCCATCTCTTAAACTCATGGAGGAGCCCAATTCTTAAACAAGTGATCATCATCTAATTGATGATTTGTTGGATCACTTGCCATTTCTTCACAAATTGTTGAAGGGTATGTACACCAAAATTTAAAATCAATCTACACAGATTCAACAATAGTTTTAACTTCTATTCTCTTTGTTTCTCCTTCATCAACGGATATCCATCATCCGGTGACAAGTGATTGTCCTTCAACGGATATGCTTCACAGCAGTTATCCGTTGATAGTCACAACTACACCTTCAGCGGCTATTTCACATCCGTTGACAGTCACTGCACAAATATTCAATATTTTAAAATCTATTGCAAGTGAAGATGACTTAGTAGTTGCTCAATCACTTCTAGGATTGATGGAAGGGAGTGAAGTGAGTGAGAGGCTGGGTTTCTCCCAGGCAAAAAGAGAGGTTGAGAGTTCTATAATGTACACTATTTTTTCCAGTGTGGTAAAAGTGAGTGAGGGGAGTTCCACCTTAGTAGGTGAAGGTGAGGGTGTGAGGGTGGTGAGCCAGGGGGAGCTCCTGATGCAGGAATATAGAGAAAAAGAGAGAAATGCAGGTACAGGAGGAATAAGGGTGGCAGCCATTGCTAATGAGTCAATGGGTGTCAGTGATGCTGAAAAGGAAAGGCTATATCAGCAAGAATACAGGGCTGTTATAGATTCTATTTTCTTGGATGCTGAGACATTTACTCATCCTTTTACAGCCTATTAAACTTTGGTTGTTCAGGAAAATAAGAAGTCAGAAAGAATATTGAATTTAGTACACACAAAATGAATCAATTCAAAGGGCCAAAGATGCAATATCGACACACCCTCCTACAACTGATGTTGATTCTGATTTTGGAGATGATGATGATGATGATGAGTTTGATGAAGACTTTGGTGAAGATGTTGGCATGAATTTAGGGGAGATGCAGGCCCTAGTTCTAAATAAATACTCCTGATTGGATGCTTAGCGAGAAATGCAGCTCTCACCACTTCAACTCCATACTTTTCAAGTTAATCAATCAAACTCAAACAGCTCTAGCAGCCACTACCAATTCTGGTACAAGGTCACTTTTTCAAGCCCATCTAGAGTCCCTCCAAATTCACAGAATTCAAAATCTCAAACAGGATCTAGATTTGGATGGTCTCAAACTCTCAATTGATGAAATCAAGAAGGATATGTGCACAAGGCTAAATGAGAAGCTTCCTGCAGCCATAATGAGAGAAATTCAGCAAAAGCTCAAAAAGGAGAGTGATCTATCTAGAAAAGTCGAGGCATTGGGTTCAAGACTGTCTAATGTTAAAAATTCAGTGGTCGAGATACTGCAAAATCAAGAAATTCAAACTCAGTTGCTCCAACAACTGGTGGTTGCACAAACTTCAAGCTCTCCACTTCTACTTGATGATAACAAAAAGGGGGAGAAGGATGTGCATGTTCAAGGCACTAAATTAATAGTTCCATCTATTACCATGCCAAAGCCATCAGTCAAAGGGGAGTTGGACAGCATAGATCTCATCAATCTAGCTGCAGCTGAGTTGAAGCTCAAATAGAGGAAAGAAAAGATAAATGCAAGAATAGCTCAAGTATTTGGCTAAACTGCACAACAATCAGGATCTGTAAAGCACTTTACACAGTTGAAGCCTTTTATAGTAAGAGAAATGAAGATGGGAAAAGGTGACAAGGGAGGGACATCACTTGTAGATGAACTTAAGCCTATTGTGGTGCTCAAGCCAAAACCATCAACTTTCAGATTCACAAGCAAACATCTAATGCAGCTTGATTATTCACCTCCCAGACCTGATGAGCAAAAACTCATGGGTAAAACAATTTCTAGCTACAAAACCATCAAGGATGTCACTTTGAGAGACAAAATAGGAAGAATTTACATATATGGAGAAATGATCTGTGTAATGAGTGGACATCCAAAGTTTGTAGAAGCAAAGAAGAAAGAAGCTTTGAGAGTAAAGCCACAGTCAAAGAAAAGGAAAAAGCAAGTAGCTGAGGAAGCTCAAGTGAAGATTGAGAAGCCTACCACTCAAACTGAAAAGAAATTGGTTATGGAAGAAAAAGAAGAGAAGCCTGAGTGGCAAACGGGAAAAAGGGTAGAGGTGAAAGCATAAAGGCAAAGAAATGTCTCCGAAAAGAAAAGTGAACCATCTCAGTCTATGCCTACAAGTAAACCAACTGTGCCCACTATGGAAACAGCTGAAATCAAGGTCAATCTTGAGGTCAACTTTCATGGTGAATCTATAGTGCCAAAGGATGAACATATATATAGGGAGAGTTTATCAATTCCTGATTTAAACATACCTCTATCAACCAAAAAGAGAACTTCAAGAAAGAAAAGCAGGGGAACCAAGCCAACCCTACCTCCAACCAAAGCCATCTCAAAACCAAAGCCTGCCGTCAACAAAGATGATCAACTCTACATCTGTGACATCAAAGAATTTTCTGACATTGAGCTCTATCTGGATGAATTGGAAGAAGTAAAAGGAATTGATGCTAATTTCAGACTCCCAGAAAGATTGGTATTCAAATACAAAGGTGGTCATGAGATAATATGGCCTTTCTACAGGATTCTCAATGAAAGCTACAATGTCTTAGTCATGGTATTTTCTGCAATAATGGAATACTTTGGATTCTCAAAGGTTTCTAAGTCAAAAATACTCAAGAAAATAAGTTCAATCAGACAAAACTGGAGAGATCCTAGTGCATTACCAAGGGTTCTAACTATTCCAAATATTGGGGATAGAGTACACATGAAACCCTACTGGATTATAGAGTTTAGAGATGAGAAATATGTTAGAAGATTTCAGACTTGAAGACCAGCTTAAAATTTCTAGTAGTGAAACTCTCAAAGAGATGCAGGAGATGTTGGATATCAATGAAGAAAATGAAGCTGAATTTTACAAACAACCCCAACTCCAGATTGAGGAAAATATTGAGAAGTTGGAAAAGAAAACAAGGGAATCAAGGAAAAGGAAATGATTTGCTCAGTCTAGAGGATCACCTTGATAATGGCACGTAAACTTTTTTAACCTTCTTTGTATATTTCAATTATAATACAGTACTTTGCAGTTTATCTACTCTTTAATGTATTAATTTGATAGGGTGTTTTGTTATCATCAAGTCAACTTGAATTTATGCTTATAATTCCATTAAACATAAATTGGTGGAGATTGTTAGGAATATGTTGTAGTCTTGATGATAATTCACCAAAATACCTTAAGTAGATTTATTTAGTGTCTTTTGTAGCCTTCAACGGATAACCTCAGTTAGTCTATCTGTTGAAGGAGTAGCTTGTATCAATAAGTATGTAGCACATTCTGTACACTATAGTAGCTAAGGGGTTTGGGAGTTTTAGTGTTTTCTAAGTTATGTTGACTACTAGCAAGATATACAAAATAGATGGATTAAGTGTAAATTTAAAATTCTTGTAATTATGTATAAGTGAAAGAGTATCAACTGTTATGGAAACAACCTCAACTACTAATCTACAAGTTTCAACGGATAACTTAATATGCCTTCAATGGATAACTCAATATGCCTTCAACGGATAAGTCAACCCTTCAACGGATATCAGTTAAAGCTGTCAACGGATCCTATCAAGAAAGCTTCAACGGATGACACCAATATAGTGTCAACAGATAACATCTAAGAAGTTTCAACGGATAATCAACAAGATAGCAGTTGATAGTGACTTGACAGAAGCTGACAGAGTCACATGAGTTGACAGTGCACAAAAGGAATGTGGCAGCCTGATTGTAGGTGTTAGAAGAAAATGAAGCATTTCCATTTTCATGCAAAACAAGCTCGTTCAAAGATGTTGTATCTAACTTGAATTGCATTGGATAGAGAAATAAAGAAGCATGTGATTGGACCTAACTGATAGGAATATTAATCATGTCTTGTTGCACATGTAAACTTGGTGAAAATATAAACCAAGTGTAGCAGGTATCTTAGAACTTAACTAGAATAACAAGTAGAACAAGCAAACTATATTTTTAGTAATCTCAAGTTCTAAGTTGTAAGAAACACTTGTAAACAGTTGTTTGCATTTTGCATCACAAAGATTTCTTCAATATATACATCTCTGGTGGAAAGACAAATCCACCAGAAAATTTTTAAACTTGTGTTTATTTACTTTGTGTTAGTTAAATACTTTTAAAGTCTCATTTGCATTCTTACATATTCACAAACACAATTGTATATTGTTTTTCAGAAAAGTAAAAAGTAACCAGAATTCAATTCAACCCTCCTTTTGTATCTGTTGTTGTATTGTTAGGGAATAACAATTATTGTTAATATATATTTCCCCTGTTTCACTCATTTCCTTACATACTTTTTACTAATACTTGGCACGCATTTGAAGGCTATTATAAAATATAATTCTATAATTTATTTATTTTTAATTTGTTTTATAAAAATTTAAATATTATTTTTTAAGTCAAAAGAAAAAATATATAAAATTATTTAGAAAATCATACTTTACGGAGGTTTAAAATGTGTGTCAATTTCCCGTCCCCAATATAAAGTACATGGAGGGACAGAGGGAGTACCTAATTATATATATATATATATATATATATTTATATTTGGGTGATCATCAAAGTCAAGTCGACAAACCATCAAAAAGTGCAGCAGATAAGGAGAATTCTAAAATAAAAAATTTAGGCATTTTACATGAATTTTTCATAAAAATTATGATTCAATGGAGTTGACTATGTTTTAAAAATAATAATTTATAATTATTTTAAGTTGTTATCACTGAAATATAATATTTATGATAACATATGATATGAAATTTTACTACATATTACTCAGTTAGTTAAAGAGAAGATAACTATCTTTTTGTCATAGGTTCGAATCCCACGGGAGGAGAATTTATGATTATGTCTCTTGAACCAGAACCTACCGCTTAAATGCAGTTTACCTTGGTTCACGTGGTTTAACCTATTGCGTGAACCCGCGGGGTTTACCCAGTATGCACCTGAAGGGTAGCGCCCGCGGGTTATCTACGGTAAAAAAATATATATATAGCCAATATTTCAGGGTTATCTATAATTTTTGTTAAGGTTTAATACACGTAGGAGTGATAATTATTTTACAAAATTTTATAATTTTTGTTAAGGAATGACACACAAACTTTTAACAAGAGTTTCTCATAGTTGGAGTCTTGGAAATGCTCTTAATTTATTATTTAGGCCGAAAATTTAAAATAATATATATTTTTGATATCTAATTTTTTTTGAAATAATGAATATTTTAACATTTTTCATTTTAAATGATACATTTTATTTTTTTATTCCTTTTTTTGACGGAAAAATTGTAATTTCATTAATTCTTTAAATCAGCTTGTATTAGTATACCTTCTAATAAATAACACATCAATTGTGTTCGAAGATGTCTAGACATTCCTCGATGATCCGACCAAAGGGTGGGTGAGATCATTTTAGCTTTACTATTCTATTCACCCCTCAACGATCAGATTTAACAATCACTTATGTCCACCCTCCCTCCTTAATCCAACTAAGCGCTTCGCAGACTGCTAATGCTTCAGCAAATTCATAACCAACGCTATCATTAAAACTAGCAGACTTTGCCAGGATCAGCGCACCTGCATGGTCTCGGGATTCATTCCTTTTAATCATGATGTTATTATAGTTTAATAATTCTATGGTCATTTTTTCTTACGGGAACAGAAAACTATTGTCTTTTCATTTTAAAATGCATTATAATTTATCTGCAATAGAAGGATTTACTACAGTAGTTGCATTTCAAGGCCATTGCTCGAGTACAAGTTATTAACATGCCAGTATCAACTCAGATTTACAGACTTAACATCCTAGTACAAAAAAAAACAAGAGGTTAGGGGAGTTCTTTCCAAATAATTTTTGACTTGAAGAAAAGGGGAGTTTTTTTTTCAAATAATTTTTGACTTGAAGAAGATATAAGAAGAAAAAAGCAGCATGGAGTTGATTAATTAAAGTGAGTTTTTGGTTAAAATCCACTATCTCCTCTTTTTAACTACCTGAACTAATCTCAATTGGATTTGATATTGTTAGGCTAATCAGTAAAAGATCAAACACCCTTCTTCGTCACACATTCACACTGCTAAAATTCCACAACTAGGAAGAAACCTATAAATTTGACAAAGCCCCAAAAGTCACACAAGCCTTCTCTTAGTATTCGTTTCGTTAATCAACATCCTAGCTGTGATGCTTAAATTAATCAACCATCAAATACACAGTTTAGTAAAGTTGAACTAAATTAACCCAAATTTCTTGATTCTCTCCAGTCAATCAACCGTTCTTCCCAAAAAGAAAAAAAGAGTTAATCAGAACAATCTATCCTGTTCAAATCTCATCAACTCCCCATTACATGACACGAATTAAGACCACATATAAGTTGGTAAAAGAATAATAGGCAACATTGATTACAGGAGATCAGCACGGTCCTTCCCCTTAATTACAAGACTTAGACCATGGCAACATTGACTACGGGAGATCGGCACAGCTCTTACCCTTAATTACAAGACTTAGACCATGGCAATTGGCAACAATGATGCGAGTCAAAAGATATCAATCTGATGCGGTCATTTAGGAGTTAAGACAGAGGTTACATACATATTGATCAAAATAGGAGGCTCTTACCATTAGGAGCGAACAAATAAGTTGATGCATTACTGCACAGATTAGTAATTAATATTTGAATAAATCCCAGCATTGAGAGTTTTAAAAAGCCAGCTATCTAATAAACTTCAGGGAATTGGACATAGCTATCTCTGCTCTTGCTATCATAAAAAACAGCTAATGGTGTACAAAATGTTAGAGGTTTCGAAGACTGTGAGACGCTTGGGTAATGTGACATTAAAAAGACGCTGCTACTTTTTGGTTATTTGTAATTTGCCGCTGCTACTTTTTGGTTATTTGTAATTGTAGCAAAAATATAAAATAGCCGGCCAATTTGCAAATCTACAGTTCCCACCTGGCAATATGCATATTGTATGATTGTGATATAAGACTTGTGTAGTAGATGTAAAAAAAAATTCAACGTACCAATAGAATTTTGGGCTGTTCACATATCAATTGTCATCTTAGAAAATAGATACAATCCATTTGTAAATTGACTCTGCTAGATTTTGGTTACAAGGTTGTATTTTTAGTAAATATGCAAAACAGCCTGCCAATTTGCAAACCCTCAGCTCCATCTGGCAATATATATACGCCCAAATATATTGCATTCTTGGGTTATAACTTATAGACCTATGTAGTAGATGCAACATTTCTTAAAGTCTTAGTCTCTTCAACTGACATTTTAGGCTGTTCACAAAACATTGTCATTCTAGAGAATATAATACATTCTGCATATTATTTTGTTTCCTAGAATTATAGAGCTAATAAACATTGGAGAGTTGGTAATACACTATGTTTAAGTTTGACTTTAGCCAGACTAATTTTAATTGCAAGGTCACAACGTGTTCCGTTGAAGAACAAAAATACTGCAGAGCTCTAGCTTACTTAGCTCAAGAGAAGTTCAGAAAATAGCAAGCCGAGCCAGTAGAGAGAGGTCTTTATAGTAAACCTAGCTAGAACCTAATATAATATATCGACACTTATAATGTATCAACACATACACATGCCACAAGTGAACATACAATGTGCAATACCAAAGTCAAGATATAATAAATTTACCATATCATGCATATTAAGTAACAAGAATATTGATAATTTTCTCGCAAGACATTACAGCATAATGCCTCCCTAACATACTTCCAAACCTTAATCAAGATTCAAAACCTGGTTAACAACAAACATCTGAATCATAGAGTTTTTGTTGTCACATGTATAACATTAAGGCAAGCAACCAACATACAGAATACCAATTGCTGACTGATCTATTAATCAAAATATAAGTAAAGCAGAAACAAAAGAATACCTTAAACTGCTCCACTATGATCAATATAATTTTAAACACTAGCACGCTTTCTCTCATTCTCCATCTTCTGCGAGAAAAGCTTTGTAGCATTCAAATTATCATCAAAATACTGTGCATAAGGGTGTCCTTCCGGAACAAGCGTTTTATACTTGCGAAAACTGTTCTCAGCTTCATTTTTCTTGCCCATCAGACTATAAATAATACTTTGACACAAATAAGGTCGAAAATCCATTGGCTCTTCCTTCACAAGATCCTGATAAATCACCAATGCATCATCAAAATCCCCCTGAAAAACCTGAACTTGTGCCAACAAAAGCATAAAATCCCTAAATTCCTCCATTCTATTCTCTTTCTTAACCAACTCAGCTCCCTCCCTAATCCTTTTCTCAACCTCCTCCAACTCAGGAGACGATTCATCCTGCGAAGCAGCCATGACCAACCCATGATACGCCTCGACACGCAAAGGATCCTTGTCCAAAATCTCATTAAACCCCTTCTTAGCTGACTCCACATCCCCACTATAACAAAAAATATGGGATTTCAACAATGGCAACTCTTTATCCTCTGGCTCAAGAACAATCAACTTATCGATAATCCCCGTCGCTTCTTGAACTTTCTTGTTCTTAATTTTAATCTCCATCAAATTCTTTAAAGCTTCAACATCACTCGGATGATCATTCAAGAACATTTCAAGAGTCTTCTCCTTCTCTTCATCAGAAACAACCTCTTCTTTAACAGCAGCCTCTTCAAGAGTCGTATTCGACACGGGGTTAGCAACGGCGGGTTTGACATGGAAGCGAGCAAAGAGAATAGCAGTGGCAGTGAGAGTAACAATGGCAGATGTTTTGAGTAAAGAAAAGGGGTTAAAACTTGGGACTTGAAGGGGTTTGTGTTTGGGAATGGGGGTAGAGAGATTGGTTGAAAATGAAGATAAAGAAGATGAAATTTTGATAGATGATTTAGAGAAATGGGGTTTCAAGGAGAAGGGAGAGATGGGGTGGGAGAGAGATGGACGGTGGGGATGAAAAGGGAGTGGGAGAGAATGGTGAGAGAGAGTGAGCTTGGAGAGAGTTGTTTCCATGGCGATTATGTGTAGGGTTTAGAGGGAAGAAGGGGTAACAAGTCAAGAAGATACTACTGCTCTAGCCTCTAAATCCTAAAACCCCCCTTTTGAGATTGGCGAGAGAGAGAGGGAGAGAGAGAGAGAGAGAGAGAGAGGTTGTTGGGAGTAGAGAGATGACATGGGTCATGGGCTTTGTTATTTATTTTGGGCCGTATATGCTAGTAAGATTTGGGTCGCCAACATATATTTGATTCAAATCTCTGGTATTTAAGACAGGAAAATCAATTACTCATTCTCAATCCAATTTTTCCTTCTTTTAATAATTTCTGCTGCATATTTTGGTGATGCGATCTATCTTCTGTATTTACTCATCATCTCTCTTTTTTTCTTAGAAAAATTTCCCGAAAAGAAATTATTGACGAAATAATTTCTCAAGAAACATTTTTCCGAAAAAAGTCTGGGAAAAAAACCTCGTGATTTTTTTTCTGGAAAAAACATCTTCACGATAATTTTTTGAAATATTTTTATCTAGAAAACTGTTTCTCTGAAATAATTTTATTAGGAAAAAAAAATGAAATACTTTTTCCTAGAAAAGTAAGAATTATTTATCAAAATAAATTCACAAACTATTTTCATTATTTGGCTATAATGAAAATGATTAGAAAAACGTTATAAAGATGAGATTTTTGGTAGATGATATAATGCAAGAAAGCCGAGGCTGAGTTTTAATTTATTTATTTTTAAAAATAGTCGAGCCGAGCCGAGTTAATAATCGAACGGAATGTGATGTTTAAAAATCGACTTATTTATAAACGAGTTGAATACGAGTTTGTTCACGAATAAATCAAGCTGATCTGAATTCGATCCGAGTTTGAAAACGGTCAAGTTGTCAACTAATAGTTCTTATATAGCATTTTTTACTCGGACAACCTTAAAGTATAATTTATTATTTTAAGAGTTATATCATGATCAATATTAATATTTATCTAATGATATACACATTCACACATTCTTATTCTATCTCATTTTATTTTCAAAGTTGAATTTTATTAAAATATTCAATTTTAATTTTAATTATTGAGACATTCACACTTTTCGAAATTATACATTAGTTTTTAAATTGTCGATTTCGAAATTTTATTATATTTTGATATTTTTTTTGCTAAATTATATTTTGATATTTTATTTAAAATTACAAGTTATTTAATGTTATTTTGTGAAAATATGAAAAATTGGAGACTAAGTATATCGTGATAACAATGTTTCATTATTTCCTTAAAAGAAACTAAGTATTTAATTTAGAAATATTAACAATTTTTTTGCAAAAATAAAACTATCGCTAAATGACGAGAAAAATGTGTTGGAAAATATTTGAATAAGAATTTATTTGCATTTATTTTATTTGATTTGTAACTTATGTATTTTGATTTTTTGTAACTCTTATATTAATGTCATGATTTTAATTTGATTATTAATTTTGATGTTACAAAATTGAATACTTTGTAAGTTACAAGTTCATTTCCCTTATAAAAAGAGGCATTGCCTCATTGGTTTGGACACACAAAAAATACATACAGGCATTATTTTTCTTCCATTCCTCTTAGAGTTCTAGGTTCATATTTTTGTGAGATAGAAAATAGTTTTTGTTCGGCTAGTAGAAGACGGGTCTTGTAGTGCTGAAAACTACCTTTGTTCGTTGTATCATGGGAGACTGAAGCCGCATCACCTTCAAACACACACGAAAGGGGCTAATCTGTTTTAAGGATAGTCTGGTGCTCACGTGTCTCGAACAAGTCTTTTGATATTTTAATCTTGTATTCTTGATTTAAGGTAACTTCTAAACATTACTCCATACAAGCTTAAAACAGATTATCTAATTCATATAAATTGGTTTGGGCAATAAACTAATTTATTTGGATATTTCGGGAGTATAGTTATTTTATTTAAGGGTTTTTGATATTGTTTTTCGATGATACATGTCTATTTTGTGAATTGTATTATCCGTCCGCCTAGTGTTCTCTGTTCGGTATAAATTATTTTGTTAACATGCGGCCTTGTGTTGTTAGTGGTTTTATTATCAATATTTTGTTAGGTTGAGGTTACTGCTTCTTTTGTTACTTGAATTGGATTATATTGTATATTCTAGTATGGTGTAGGTTGTTGTGCAAGACATGCCTGTATCATAACAAGACTAAGTCATTCTGACAACCCTGAGATTAGTTGTATTGTAACCTTAATCTGTAATTTATACTTGTAACACTTAATGTCTGTAAAATGTAAATGGAGCAGACTGGGGAATTTTTCTCTAAACAGTGTCAAGCCTAAGAATTCTATCTGGAAGAAGATCAAGAAGGTCATGCCTCAAAAGAAGTATGAAGAAGCTTGGAGTTGAATAATTTTGTTTGATGAAAAACATTCTAAGTCAAGATCTCTACAAGTCACAGAATTAGTGTTATAAAGAAGTCATTCGAGAACTCAGGAATTGCCTATCGAGAACTCAGGAATTGCCTATCGAGAATTCAGGAATTGCCTATCGAGAACTCAGGAATTGTCTATCGAGAACTTAGGAAATGCTATTGGAGATATCGATAAGTCAGATACCCATTCGAGAACTCAGAGATATCGACAAGTATACATTCATTAAAGAACTCTGAGTTATCGATAAGTCAAAGTCCATTAAAGAACTCTGAGTTATCGATAAACCAAAATTCACTAGAGAACTCAGAGTTGTCGATAAGTCAAGTCAACAATGAAGTTTCAGATATATCGACAAGCCAACATGCCTTTTGAGATGTCGAGTTCTCTACAGCTTAATTGGAGATCTCGAAGTGAAGAAATTTCTCTAAGTACATAATTGCAGAACAGTTTAATATCCAAGGTTGCAAATCAACAAACAATTCACATAGCTGGATTGACAAGTCTACAAAAAGCAGCTTGAGAGATGTGCAAGATCAATGGCAAAGATTAACTGACAGAGGAAGATTAAAGTAAACACGGGATGCTAATGATATGCTAAGCCAGAAATGGAAGATTTTCTTTTCTATAAATAGAAATGACAAGTGACAGTTTAGAAAAGCTAATAGCATGTTTATTATCCTCTGTGTAAACCAGCAGTTAACTGAGTTATAAAGTTAACACTGGTCCTCTAGTCAGTTGTAACAATCTAGATAGAAAATCATGTATTCTCTCTCAAGAAAGGAGCTAAGTTCTAAAACAAGAACTTAGAGATTTTGTAGCAAAACACTGCTTGATTTTTAATATAAAATTAAGTGAGTTTTAAAGATCTTTATTTTACATATTTGCACAGTTATTTATGTTTAAGATCTATTTTACTAAATCATTGATAACAACCAACTGCTAAAGTCTAAGTCGATCAAAAATCAAACATTTAAGCCAAAACACATTCACCCCCCCCCCTATGTGTTGTATTCATACCTAACAAGTGATATCAAAGCAAAATCTGAAAGTAAACAGATTAGATCTTGGAAAAATGAATACACAGAAAATCAGTAGTATCAAGATTCCGCCCTTTGATAAGGCCAACTACACTTTATGGAAAAAGAAAATGTTGCTGTTTATAAGAATGGCCAATCACCTTTACATTGGTATCCTCAAGAATGGGCCCTTCACTCCTGTAGTTAGAGTTGAGGAAATCACATATGGAGATATGGTTATTCCAGCTCATTATGCTCCCAATGATCCCTCTGAGTATACTGAACCTGAAAGAGAGAAAGTTTCCCTAGACAGTGTTTTGCAACTGATACTAATTGAGTCACTTGACAATGTAATGTATAATAACATTGTCAACTGTGACACTGCTAAACAGATCTGGGAAAAGATTGAAATACTTTGTGAATGAACTGAGGAGGTTAGGTCAAATCAAAGAAGGATATTAATTTCTCAGTATGAGGGTTTTATGGCTAAACTAAAGGAGGGTATTACTGATGTGTTTGAAAGATTTAATAAGCTGATAAATGACTTGCAGCTTCATGATAAATTTTATGATGTTGAAGAAGTGAATCTGAAGTTCTTGCTTACTCTCCCTGATCATTTGGAACAAAAGATCTCTGCAATCAGAGAAGGAAGGGATTTGAGTAGAATCACATTGGAAGTGCTCTATGGGGTTCTGAAAACTTATGAACTTGAAATGATTCAAAAGAAATCATTAAGGGCTGGTCAAGGATATGTACTGGATGGCTCAAGTGCACTGATTGTGAAAGATGGCCAGACCTCTAATGATGAGCAAAGATCCCAAACTTCAGAAATTTCTACAAGTGAGAAAAGAGTCAATGACACTAAAGAGCAAGTCATACTGGAATTGGATGAAGAAGATGAGTTCTACACTCTTGATGAGCTTGATGAGCTAGATAAATCAATGGCTTACTTGGCTAGAAAATTCTCTAACATTAGAGTGAAGAAACCAAGATTTTTTAAGAGTAAAGGACAGTCCTTCAACAAAAACAGCAGCTGGACAGGAAAAGGGAAGTACACTCCTGATAGCAAAACTGGCTATAAAACTGGATCTGTTGATAGATCAAACATAAGGTGCTTTAACTGTGATGAGTTGGGCCATTTTGCTACAGAATGTAGGAAACCCAAGAAGGCAAGGAAAGACAAAGCCTATCTTGAATTGGAAGCAAAGTATGATGCTCTTCTAAAGAAGCAGCAAGGGAAAGCTTATATTGCTGAGGGCAAGAGCTGGGATGATTCAAATAATGATGAAGATGAAGAAGTTGGAAACTATGCACTCATGGCCTTGGAGCAAGGAGACTCTTCATCATCTAAATCACAGGTACCAACTCTTACCACAATTGATTTAAATGTGAGTCAATATAAGGAAACTGTTGAAAAGATGAGCACAGAAATGTTCCACATTCATACAAGCATATTTACTGCAAATGAGGAAGTTAGCAGATTGAAAAAGATCAATGAAAAACTTGAGAGTGAAAAACAAGAGATTGAATTGTTGTTGGTTGAGCTTGATGATGCTAGGCAAGAAAATGCATACTTAAAGAACAAATTAAAGTGTGCAAGTGAAATTGAAGTAGTATTGAGAGAAAGGCTGGAGAAGAATGAAGTGAAGCTGAAATCCTTCAAAAATGCTTCTAATTTGATTGGTCAATATCATGAAAAGAACAATCCATGTGCAAACATTTCCATTGGTCTTGATTATGAGGGTTTAAACAACAAAAAGAAGTCTGTCAGTGACAAAGGAAAATCAACTGAAACTGAGGATGTTCCAATTATTTTGAAGAAAGTTGAATCACCTTTGTTCAAGGAATGTGAAGTGAACTTCAGTGAAGAAGAGTATATCATCAAACAGGAGATAGCTGATGAGGACAGGGAAAAGAAAAATGATGAGACAACTCAGTCTTCCATCCTTGTTGAAACACCAAAGGCCAATCAAGAAACTAAGTAGCCTGTGAAGGAGATTAAAGCTGAACAGGTCAAAAAGAAAAAGAAGAATATAAATGGAAAGATTGGGATAAACAAAAGCAATAATTTTGCTTATATTGCAGATGCTCCCAGAAAGAGGTGTGAGAACTGTGGATCAATGAATCACCTAACTCATCTTTGTAAAAAGACTGTTAGCAATACACCTGAAGGAGTCTGCAAGTACAATGAAGCTAAGGCTAATGATCCCTATTCATTTTGTGACAAGTTTGACTGCATTCCCTGCAACATGAAAGTGATGAAGAGTTGCCACAAATTGAGAATTGATCTCATAGAATCAAAAATTGGTTCTGTATCTGAAAGGGAAAATGCTCAACAGTCTATGAATTCCATTTTATCTCAAAAATTTTACATTCTACTTCTGCAAAATCAGTTAACAAGAAGAAAGTGCCCAACATAGCTTGGGTAGCTAAACACAATTAATCTTCATTGTGTGCGGGGCAAAGGAAAGAAGGTCATATGGATCATTGATAGTGGATGTTCCAGGCATATGACAGGTGATAAGGCCCTGCTATCACAATTTGAGGAGATGGCTGGACCCTTGGTGACCTTTGGAGACAACAGCAAAGGATTCACAATGGGATATGGCAAGATTGTTTCTAAAAATGTTGTCATTGAAGATGTAGCACTAGTTGTTGGATTAGAAGTAAATCTTCTAAGTGTTAGTCAATTTGCAGACAGAGGTTTTCAAGTTGTTTTCAACAAAGAAGATTGTGCTTTTATTAGCAAAAAGACTGGTGAAATTGCTCTTAAAGGAGTAAGAAATGGAAGCTTGTTTGTTGCAGACTTAGATTCAACAAATAAGGATGGAGTGTGCTGTTTCTACACCAAGACATCAGAAGAGCAAAGCAAATTATGGCATAAGAAGCTATCTCACTTGAATTTCAAAGCAATCAACACCTTAGTCAATAAGGAGCTTGTGAGAGACATGCCCAGTCTGGAATTTGCTCAACTGGACGTCTGTGAAGCTTGTTAGAAAGGAAAGATGAAAAGATCAAGTCACAAGTCAAAATCTGTGAATTCTATAAGTGCACCTCTGCAACTTATTCACATGGACCTGTTTGGGCCAGTAAATATCTTGTCCATTTCAAGGAACAAATATGCCCTTGTCATGGTTGATGATTTTTCAAGATACACTTGGGTTGAGTTCATGTACTCTAAATATGAAACTCCAAACATTATAATTGAGCACATCAAGAAAATTGAGAAGCAAGCTGAAGGAGAAGTTAGTGTGAAAAGATTGAGGAGTGATAATGGAACAGAATTCAGAAACTCAACATTAAGTGAATTCTGCAAAAGCAAAGGCATTGTTCAAGAATTTTCAGCAGCTAAAACACCTCAACAGAATGGAGTAGTTGAGAGGAAAAATAGAACATTGGTTGAAGCTGCTAGAACTTTGCTACAAGATGCTCAGTTGCCAACTAGTTTTTGGGAAGAGTCTGTTAATACTGCATGCTACACTCAAAATATATATCTCATAAACAAAGCTCATGGCAAATCACCTTACTCAATCATGTCTAACAGGAAGCCTACAGTGAAGCATCTACATGTGTTTAGAAGCAAGTGTTATATTCTAAAAGACAACTCTGAATATGTGGGAAAATTTGACTCTAAAGTTTTTGAAGCAATTTTTATGGGATATTCATTGGAAAGAACAGCCTACAGACTTTATGTGATTGATCAAAAGAAAATTATGGAAAGCACAGATGTGACTTTTGATGATGACAAGTGTCCAGGCTTGGAATGCCTTGATATAAATGATGTTGAAGTCCTTGCATTTGAAAATCTAACCATTGATAGTGATTTTGATGAGGAAGACGAAGTTGTGGCACAACAAGTGACAAATGAAGAGACCTCTGAACAAAATCATGGGAATGAAAGCTCTCTTCAGACACCGGAATTTGATGGTACAAACTCAGGGGGAGAAAGGGAAAATAGAAATGATAGTCATGATAATACTGAAGAAAATGATGAAGGCACTAGTCAACAGACCCACACTAGAAAGTGGGATATGAGTCATACAGTAGAATCTATTATTGGTGATCCCTCAGCCGGTTTGAGAACTAGAAGTGCAACTGCTAATGAATGCCTACATACATGTTTTCTATCTCAAGTTGAGCCCAAGAAAACTAAAGAAGCCCTATTGGATCCTGATTGGATATGTGCTATGCAGGAGGAGCTGAATCAGTTTGAGAGAAACAAAGTTTGGAAATTAGTTCCTGCACCAAAGAATAGAAGCATAATTGGAACTAAGTGGGTGTACAGAAACAAAATGGATGAAAATGGAATTGTTACTAGAAACAAAGCAAGGCTGGTTGCTAAAGGCTACTCACAAGAAGAGGGAATTGACTATGATGAGACTTTTGCTCCTGTTGCAAGACTAGAAGCAATAAGAATTTTTCTGGCATTTGCTGCATGCTCAAATTTCAAGGTATATCAAATGGATGTCAAGAGTGCTTTTCTTAATGGTGAACTAGAAGAAGAATTTTATGTGCAACAGCCACCTGGCTTTGAAGATCCATAATTCCCTAACTTTGTTTACAAATTACTCAAGGCTCTATATGGATTGAAACAGGCACCAAGAGCCTGGTATGACACACTGCCAGAATTCCTACTCAAACATGGCTTTACCAGAGGTACTATTGATAAGACTCTCTTCTACAAGAAGCATGGTGAAGATATGATCCTAGTTCAAATCTATGTGGATGATATCATCTTTGGATCTACAAATGAAAAGCTTTGTCAAAGATTCTCTAGGTTAATGCAGAGTGAGTATGAAATGAGCATGATGGGAGAATTGAGTTACTTCCTTGGCCTTCAAGTTAGTCAAAGAAGTGATGGTATTTTCATCAGCCAAACTAAATATGTGAATGACTTATTGAAGAAATTTGGTATGATGGATAGCTCACCTGCATCTACACCAATGTCTACTGCAACCAAGTTGGATGAAGACAAGAAAGGCAAGAGTGTGGATATATCAAGCTACAGAGGGATGATTGGATCATTGCTTTATTTAACTGCTAGTAGACCAGACATCATGTTTGATACTTGTCTATGTGCCAGATTTCAAGTCAATCCAAAGGAATTACATTTGATGGCTGTAAAAAGGATTTTCAGATACTTAAAGGGAACTCCAAACTTGGGATTATGGTATCCTAAGGGAACTAGTTTTGAAGTTGTTGGATACACAGATGCAGATTTTACTGGATGCAGAGTTGATAGGAAAAGTACTAGTGGAAGCTGTCAATTTCTTGGTCAAAGACTTGTATCCTGGTATAGTAAGAAATAACAATCTGTATCAACTTCCACAGCTGAAGCTGAATATATAGCTGCTGGAAGTTGTTGTGCTCAGGTGCTTTGGATTAGAAATCAGCTAATGGACTATGGTCTAGTGTTACACAAAATTCCTATTATGTGTGACAATAAAGTGCCATATCTATAGTAGCTAATCCTGTTAATCATTCTAGAACAAAGCACATTGATGTTAGGTACCATTTTATCAGGGAACATGCTACAAATGGTACCATTGAGCTCATTTTTGTTCCAACAGAGAAACAATTAGCTGACATTTTTACTAAACCTTTGGATGAAGCAACCTTCACTAGACTTGTGAGTGAAATTGGAATGCTCAATTCTTCATCCTAAGGCAAGAACTCAGCTAAATGTGTTGTAGCAGATTGATTTCTAATAAATCAACCTAGTTTGATATAATTGGAAATTAACTGAACTATGAATTATAAATATTTCAGAATCTCTGTATATTTATTTTTCTTAAAAATTCAAAAATTAACTTAGAATACTTCAAAATTCTAAGTAAACTGCTTAATTGTTAATTTACATCTTAAATGTGTAAAATTAACACAAGGCAGAATAACAGAACTCAAAGGTATAGAGAACTGAGTTCTCGATAAGTCAAAATGACTTATCGACAAGTCATTTTAGAGTTCTCGAGTGAGTCCTCGATAAGTCTATTTACAGACTTCTCGAATGACTTCTCGATAAGCTCTATTATGACTTATCAATAAGACCACGTAGAGTTCTCTAATAGTGTTAATTCACAGAGTTGTCGACAAGGATATTTTGAGACTTATCAATAACTCAGAACTAAAATAATTTAATTCAATGAATTATTTTAGACAAATACTTTTGGAAAATTTATTCTGATTTTAATTTGATTTAATTCAAATAAATTAGAATCTTTTTACTCCATTTTCGGACAAACTGGGCATTTATCAGAGTTCTCGATAAGTCATTTTTGACTTCTCGATAAGTTTAATATCAAGCGTTTATTTGACTTTTCGATAAGTATTTTACTTTTTCTATAAATACCCAGACTTCTCGATACATACACTGTACTTACACTTTCTCGAGATCTCAAGTGACCTAGCTTTCAGACAAAAGGCGATTTTTCTCTCGTTTTTGCTCCTTTCTCAAAACTTTTTCTTACCCACTACTTCTAAACACTAAAATGGCACAAAACATTTTTAGAGTTATCATTCCAAAGAAGGGAACTAACTTTATTGCTTTTCTTGATGTTAACCAAGCCCCTGATAGTTTCAAGGGGTTTGTGAAGTTTCTTTCTGAATCTTATATTGCAGGTGCTTTAACTGCAAGTCATGTGCTGTATTTGGACGTTCTTCATGAATTTTGGATATCAGCTATAACTAGGACAGTTGTTCTAGATAATGTCACTTCTATGGTGGTCACATGCACAATTGGAGGCCAGGAAATTGAGTTTTCAGCTGCTGATGTGAATACAGCCCTGGGGTTGCCAACTGAGAATTATGGAGAGATGCCAACTGCAGATGAGCTGAGTGAATTCATGGACTTCATCAACTACAGTGGCTCAATCAACTTGGCAAGCCTGAACAGAACAAACCTTAGAAAGGAATGGTCCTTTGTGTTTGATCTTGTAGTGAGGGCTTTCACTTGCAGAAAAACTGGCTTTGACAACATCTCAAGTGTGGTGCAGAAGCTGGTGTTCTCAATAGCTCACAACAGGCATCTGAATGTTGGGGATCTAATTATGGAGGAGCTGGCTACCAGGCTTACTATGCCTTTGAAGAATAGAGGTAAAGAAATCTTTTTGCCAAGGTTTATTATGTCTACTTTAGCTCATAAAGTAAATGACATACATTTGTTAGCTGGTATTGATAGTAGTAGAATTGGCAATTATAAGCAAGTGTCCAAAATAATATTTGGCTCACTTACTTCAATGAATAAGGTGAGTGTAAGTCTTAGAATCACTCCATTTATGTTGGAAAGATTCAAGACTTATCCTTACCCTATGCCAGACATGAGGGCTCCTAAATTTGCTAGTTCAGCTATGGTTCCTGAGCCTGTGAAAGCACAAACACAGGCACGCCAACCAACAGGGACCTTCCAAAGCTGCAGCCCCTTCTTCTAAACCACTAAATGTTAGCAAACCAACCACTTTAGTCTCTCAAAAGACTGAAGTGAGTAAAAAGAAGAGAAAGGAACCAACCCTTGCTGTTGTAAATGAGAGTGAAACAATTCAAACTGAACAAGAGTTACCCTTGGTCAAGAAACCAAAGAAGAGTAAGTTACCTAAGTTGACCACTCAAAACACCTCTGTGTCATCCCAAAAGGGCACAGTTGAACAAATGAGGAGTAAACAGTTACTAGATGCATCCTCTCAACATGGTGTATCTATTGAAAAGAGCATTCACCCCAATGCATCATGTACTGAGTCAGCACAACCTGCACCTAGAGTGTATGGTAGAAGAAATAAGGATGGCACACACAGTGAGGGCACATCACTTGAAGCTCCCTCATCCATTCAGGGGGAGCTGTCAACACTCACAACTGAGCAAACTTCTCTAATCTCTCAAATTTCTTCATCATATAGAGCACTTGAATCTGATTCTCAAGTGCACCAACACTCAAGTGACATGGTTCATGAAACTGTGCTCACCACCCAGAACCAACATCTAGATGGTGAGAGGCTACTAGCTGGGGTATACCTTGATGACATCATTACAAACATGGGGGTTTTATCAGTTTTTACTGAAGACCCCATGGTCACTCTTGCACCTTCATGTGCACAATCATCTTCACAGATGAATAGGTTTGAGGGTAGTACTCTTGAGGGAGAGCTATCTAAATCCTCTCCAATTCAATTGGAGGTTCCTCTAGAAGGAACAACTCCCCTCAAAACCCTAGCTGAAATTGCTTGACAGTTGAAGCTAGGAGTACAATTGCCAATGACCCTGTTGTGGGAGAGGCAAGTTCATCACATTTATGTGATAGTGCTCTGCAAGGTGCACAAAGGTTTGAGGCTGGTGTACATGACAGTAACCCAGTCAAATCCTCTCCAATTGCAATGGAGGTTCCCACTACATGTGGTGAACAACAAACTATTAAAACCACAGATTTATCTGTGAGTCAAACTGTGACTTCAGTCACAGGTGGTAATCTGGACATTTCTCAGCAACCATCCACATCTCAATCCAGCCAACCACATGTCATGGCTCAATGGCTACAAGATATGAAAGCTCAGCCTTCTACAATTGATGACATGTTGGTAGATCAAATATCAGGCTTGGCCAATCTCTCTCAGCAATTGCTCACTTTAGATATGGGGAACCGGGACTATCAAGCTATACTGCTATACTTCAATGAAGAGGTTGAACAACAGAAGGAGAAGATAGTAGATGAAGCTGAAGAAGATGGAAATGTAGATGCCTGGTTGTCTGATGACCATGTGGCAGAAATGAATGAAGTTTTGGCTAGATTCAGGAGGGAGTACATAACTATCTTGGGAAGCAATGCTAAATCTCTCACTCCTCCTGAAGTCTATGATGCCATCATAGATGTGCACAAAGCTCAACTCAAGGCTTTCCATCTCTTTGGAAAGGCCCTTGAAGTAAAATTGACTAGACATGAAGATAAAATCAGGAAGCTGATCAAGGAAAAGATGGATGACATTGTGCCTTCTCAAAAGGACATCAAGAATCAATTCCAGTCTTTCACTGAGCAAATGTCAAGGATGGATCTGGCCTCCATTGAAAAGGAAGTGTCAAATATGAAGAGTTCTTTCAAGGCCCTATTTGATCAAGTTCAAGCTTATGTCAAAAATTCAAATGATACCAGGGTCAAGCTCAATCAAATGTATACTGCAAGATATGAGCCTTCATTTTTTCTCATGGAGGGTGTCAGAAAAACTGTTGATGAACACTTTGGGTCCTTCTCAGCCAAAACCTCTACTCCTCAAATACAAGAACTTCAAGATCAAATTCTTCACTTCAAGCTTCCAACTCTGGTTTATCTTCACAAGTAAGAGCTCTAACCACATTGGTTGAGAGTCAACAACATGATATTCAGGCCCTAGTGGAGTCCCATAAGCATTTACAAATGCAGAATACAATTACTTTGGGAGCCATTATGGGAAAACTCAACATCCCACTGCCAGCATTTCCTGAAGCTGTAAGACCTGGGATTCCTACTCCCCTACTCATGCCTGTCACCAAGACTAATGGGGAGATAGATGCAAGGCTAGCACAATCACAATCAAAACTCAAAAGTCAAGTACAAGATCTAGAACAAGAGAGGCTCCTTATGGCTGCCCAAGGTCCAGGAATGACACAAGAGTTTGACAATTTGCTCACTGGACTAAGGAACTCTCTCAACAATAACTTCTTCACTTACAGAAATACCTTAGAAAAGACTATCAATTTCATCAGGGTGCTGCAGATCCCAGCCAAGGACCAGTTTTTGGAAAAAATGATAGTGATCAATCTTAATGATTCTGGTGTAGACAGATGTATGCAAGTCAACTTCAATTATCTAATTTCTAGAAGAGCATCTGAGGTGGATATTTTGATTAACAAGGTCAGGATAATCAACAATGAAGAGAAAATGCTACTAGCAGAGTTGAAGAAGGCTCAAGAAGCTGCATTCCAAGAAGCTTATCTACATCCAAGCAAAGGGGTGCACTATATCTGCTCTACAACCAAGAAATTGAAATATTTCCAAGTACCCAAAAACTATGTCATGGCCAACAGATGACTGATAATGGTGCTTGAGTCTGAGCTGAAAAGTAAGAAATTGAAGACTAGTGAAGATGAAGCTATGATCAAGATTCTAAGGAGATACATTGATAATCCTGAAGCCAATTTGCCTAAAACTCAAATCAACACAGATAACTTGGGTGATGATGAGCAGAAGAAAGATGGTCAAAATCCTTCTGGCTCAAACTCAAGTCAATCTAGCAAGGCAATTGGTGGAAAAGGTGATAGTGAGAAAGAGAAGGAGAAGAAGAGTGGATCTGAGACTCAAAGGATGGGTGGAAGGAGACAAAGACAAAAGAATGATACCTCACAACCCATCCAAACCCTAAATATCCAAATACCAATTGCTAAACCTTCACATTCAACCTCATCAAAAACTTTCCAACCTCAAACCTCTAAGCCTAAATATTTCTACAAGCTCACTGCAAACTCTCTCCTCAAAACTCAAATTACTCACAGCCATACTTCTCTGAAAAGACTCAAAATTGTACCTTCATTCAAGCCGCCCCATAAAACACGCTTCAAAATAGTTGGAATAGGGCCAAAAGAAGCCAAGGTTAAAAGAAGATTCAGAAGACAAAGAAGACAAAGAAGAAGACAACTGACAGCTGAATTTCTCAATGATCATAGATTTGGTGAAAAGGCCATCTGGAACAGATATGATCAAGATGATTTCCAACATCTAAATGTTGTGGATTTAGATGAAGACTACTTCCAACAACTAGCTGAAAGAATTGTCAGAGTTTGGGTTGTCAACATCAAAGAAGTTGGAATCTACTACAGTGATGGGTCCTTTGAAAAGCTTGGAAATAGACTAATGGATTCTCTCTCAATTGTTGAACTGAAAAGGATGATGAGCTTGATGAATGGTAAAGATTCAGCCACTAAGGTGTGGAGAACAGTATTGGCAGTGTTTGTGGTTAACAGAGAGGAGATGAGAGATAAGCATAGAGATTTGCTAGTTGAAAGGAGGAGAAAGTATGAGCATGACATTGATGAGTATATTAGAAGATCAGAAGAGTTGAAGGCAGCAGGCAAGAGCAGAATATCAAAGGATGGAAAATTTCTGAATGTAAAAGTTGGCTCTTTGTCAAGATACAGGATAGGGATATTAGCTAGTTATCCTAAGCCAGATTTGCTGAAACAAATAGAGGCTCTAACTGACACCCCTATCCTAGAAGAATTGGAAATACTTGTACAGATTAAGAACATAATTGAGAAAGGATCAGAAAGCTCAGTCTTTACTTAATTATTGTAAGCTATCAAATATTCAATGTAGAAGTATTGTATCAGCTTTTTTATTGTTTGATTCTCATTCTTTAACTTGGGGTTAGATTCTTTAACTTGGGGTTAAATTGTTTGAGTCTCTACTACAGTGGGGGAGATTGTTGTGCAAGACATGCCTGTATCATAACAAGACTAAGTCATTCTGACAACCCTGAGATTAGTTGTATTGTAACCTTAATCTGTAATTTATACTTGTAACACTTAATGTCTGTAAAATGTAAATGGAGCAGACTAGAGCATTTTTCTCTAAACAGTGTCAAGCCTAAGAATTCTATCTGGAAGAAGATCAAGAAGGTCATGCCTCAGAAGAATTATAAAGAAGCTTGGAGTTGAATAATTATGTTTGATGAAAAACATTCTAAGTCAAGATCTCTACAAGTCACAGAATTAGTGTTATAGAGAAGTCATTCGAGAACTCAGGAATTGCCTATCGAGAACTCAGGAATTGCCTATCGAGAACTCAGGAATTGTCTATCGAGAACTCAGGAAATGCTATTGGAGATATCGATAAGTCAAATACCCATTCGAGAACTCAGAGATATCGACAAGTATACATTCTTTAGAGAACTCTGAGTTATCGATAAGCCAAAGTCCATTATAGAACTTTGAGTTATCGATAAACCAAAATTCACTAGAGAACTCAGAGTTGTCGATAAGTCAAGTCAACAATGAAGTTTCAGAGATATCGACAAGCCAACATGCCTTTCGAGATGTCGAGTTCTCTACAGCTTAATTGGAGATCTCGAAGTGAAGAAATTTCTCTAAGTACAGAATTGCAGAACAGTTTAATATCCAAGGTTGCAAATCAACAAACAATTCACATAGCTGGATTGACAAGTCTACAAAAAGCAGCTTGAGAAATGTGCAAGATCAATGCCAAAGATTAACTGACAGAGGAAGATTAAAGTAAACACGGGATGCTAAAGATATGTTAAGCCAGAAATGGAAGATTTGCTTTTCTATAAATAGAAATGACAAGTGACAGTTTAGAAAAGCTAATAGCATATTTATTATCCTCTGTGTAAACCAGCAGTTAACTGAGTTATAAAGTTAACACTGGTCATCTAGTCAGTTGTAACAATCTAGATAGAAAATCCTGTATCCTCTCTCAAGAAAGGAGCTAAGTTCTAAAACAAGAACTTAGAGATTTTGTAGCAAAACACTGCTTGATTTTTAATATAAAATTAAGTGAGTTTTGAAGATCTTTATTTTACATATTTGCACAATTATTTATGTTTAACATCTATTCTACTAAATCATTGATAACAACCAACTGCTAAATTCTAAGTCGATCAAAAATTAAACATTTAAGCCAAAACACATTCACCCTCCCCCCTCTGTGTTGTATTCATATATAACATAGGTTTTACAGGTGCACAAGTGTTTAGCCTCCCTGTTGCATGGCTATATATATTAGATTAATCTATCTTTTATTTTAAATTTATGGTGCCTGTAATTTTGTCTCTTTAGATTACTGATACTATATTAGATATACTAAAGTGTTAGTGGTTTTTTTCATTCGGGAGTTCATGCATGCCTTGGGTATTTCTGACTAGATAAATTTATGCTCCTGTATTTGCACGTGGTTGGGCGTTTTTTTTTTGCTATCTATTTTTTTTAGCTGAGCAGACATTCTTATAAATCTTGTGTTAATAATCCATGTTTTGTATTTAGTTTTATTATGGTTGTGTCAGGTGGTTGCTGCTTTTGTTAAAAAAAAGTTCTTATATTTTGGCCCTTACTTTTGCTTAAATAATGATGACTTGATTTTTTTTGTAACGTACTTTTTATTTATTGTCTCATTTATGTGAGCTTTAATTTTTTTTGTAACGTACTTTTTATTTATTGTCTCATTTACGTGAGCTTTAATTTTTTTTAACGTACTTTTTATTTATTGTCTCATTTATGTGAGTTTTAATTTTTTTTGCAACGTACTTTTTATTTATTGTCTCATTTATTTGAGTTTTAATTTTCTTTTAAAGGGAGGAAAAAATAGTTTTTCCCTTCGATCTCTTTTTAACATTGCCTTCAACATAGTTTTTTTTATATAAAGTGTTAGTTCTGGTTTGGCAAGATTATCTTCTCATCTTTATTTGTGTAGCAGTAAAGTGAGCTATAGCATGTGGTTGTCAATATAGGTTGTCTAATGGAAAGAAATCAGGGGATTAAAGGGTGTTCATTTTTTTTATAGTATTGGCTAGTTTGAGTAATTGTTTAACTGATTTCTTGCATAATCTGTACAATTTGTCAATAATTTTTTTTAAGTCAATGTTTTATAAATATTTATATGGATTATGTTATGTCAGCTTCATGCTTCGTTTATAAATATTTATATGGATTAATAAAGAAATTAAATATGAAATATTATTGGTCAGAGATTGAATGATTTTGTCACCAACGGGATTAAATTTCCGTAAGATTGGATGATGTCAATAATGTCATTTGTGCGTTAACCAAACTACCTGGAAATCATTCTATCAATGCACTATAATATGAAATATTTGATTCAAATATATGGTTTTTTTATGATGTGTTCATATTTGTACAAAACTGTTATGTGTATTTTTATATTATCAATTAATTTTGTTGATATTGTAATTGATAATTATACTTACTAGTTTTGTATATTATATTCTTGATTTCAGAAATGTCTGGAGTTGACGGAGCTAGCTTGTCTGTTGGAAAGACTGCTGAGGCAGTGCCTAATGCGGCGACCCTTGTGGAGCCAAATACGGCTGTACCGGTAACCGCTCACGCGAAAAAACCGGTGAAATTCAGTGGGCTGGATTCAAGACGTGGCAACAAAAGATGTTGTTCTACTTGACCACGTTGAACCTTGCGAGGTTCTTAACTGAGGATGCACCTAAGCTGAAAGAAGATGAGTCTGATGTTCAGCTAGTGAGTGCAGTCCAAGCTTGGAACCACCCGGATTTCTTAGGTAGAAATTACATAATGAACTGTTTGAGTGACTCGCTATACAAGGTGTATAGTGTGCTGAAAACGTCAAAAGCTCTATGGGACTCACTCGACAGGAAGTATAGAACCGAGGATGCGGGTACTAAGAAGTTTATAGTGGCCCGGCTCCTTGAGTTTATGATGGTGGATTCCAAGAAGGTGGTTAATCAAGTTCAAGACCTTCAGATGATCATGCATGACATGGAAGCTAAGGAAATTGCCATGAATGAAGCCTTCCAAGTAGCCATTATTATTGAGAAATTGCCCCTGGTTGGAAGGACTTCAAGAACTATTTGAAGCATAAGCGTAAGGAGATGTCTGTAGAAAACCTTGTCCTAAGACTCCGTATCGAGGAGGACAATAAGAATAGGTTTGTTGGCTCTTCAAATGCTAATGTTATGGAGGTCAAGAAGAACTCCAAGTTCAAGAAGGGAAAACCAGACAAGAAGCCCAACTTGGGACCTAAAGCTGGGATTTCTAAGAAGAAATTTCAAGGAAAGTGTTTCAACTGTGACAAGATGGGTCACAAGTCAACTGAGTGCAGACTACTAAAGCGGAAGAAGCACGAGGCTCACATGGTGGATGATGTGGCTCAAGACATATCTGATATCAGTCTTTATGATGTGGTTTCGGAAGTGAATCTGATCGGCTATAACCTGAAAGAATGGTGAATTGACACTGGTGCTACTAGACATATTTGCTCTAGCAGGGAGTTGTTCCACACCTTTTCGCCAACTGAGACAGGAGAGAAGTTTTTCATGGAAAACTCCGCAACATCTGAAGTCCTTGGGAAAGGCAAGGTTGTGTTGAAGATGACATCTGGAAAGGAGCTGACTCTGAATGATGTCCTATATGTTCCGGAGATCCGAAAGAATTTGGTGTCTGGTTCACTGTTGAATAAGCATGGATTTCGTATTGTGTTTGAATCTGATAAAGTTATTTTGTCCAAAAAGGGAATGTTTGTGGGAAAAGGTTATGTAACCGAAGGGCTATTTAAGCTGAATGTAATAACTGTGAAGAATATTAATAAGAACAATAATTCTTCTGCTTACTTGCTTGAGTCTTCCAATTTATGGCATGGTAGACTAGGTCATGTTAATTATGAAATAATACGTAGATTAATTAACTTAAACCATATACCAACATTCCAAATTAGTTCAAAACACAAATGTGAAATTTGTGTTGAGGCAAAATTAACAAGTTCATCGTTTCAAACAATTGAAAGGCAAACAAAACCTTTGAATTTGATTCACAGTGATGTGTGTGATTTAAAATCAAATCAAACAAGGGATGGTTATAAGTACTTCATTACTTTTGTGGATGATAGTACAAGGTTTTGTTATGTCTATTTGCTTAAAAGTAAAGATGAAGCTATAGAGAAGTTTGAGCTCTATAAAAATGAAGTTGAAACTCAACTTAATGGAAAAAATAAAATAATAAGAAGTGACCGAGATGGTGAATATGTATCACCTTTTGGTGAATTCTGTGCAAAACACGGAATTATTCATGAAGTCACTGCACTGTATTCGCCTCAATCAAATGGGATTGTTGAGCTAAAAATAGATACTTGGAAGAAATGTGCAATGCGATTTTGCTAAGTTCGGGTTTATCTGAGAATATGTGGGGAGATGCTGTCATGTCAGCACATTATCTTTTAAATAGGATACCCCGAAAAAATCAAGAGCTAACTCCTATGAATTATGGAAAGAAAAGAAGACTTCTTATAAATTCTTACGAGTGTGGGGGTGTCTTGCAAAGGTTCTTGTCCTAGAACCAAACAAATTGAAAATCGGTCCCAAAATGGTGGATTGTATTTTTATCGGATATGTGCCTTATAGTACGACATATAGGTTTCTTGTGCATGAGTCAAAAATTCCGGACATACACAAGAATACTATAATGAAATCGAGAAATGCTTCATTTTTTGAACATGTATTTCCACGTAAGTCCAAAGCAAGTTCAAGTTCATCGAAACGAACACGTGAGACTAATTCTGAAAATAAATATAGTGATGACGAGGAACAAGAAAATATGACTGAACTTGAAACAGAGGATAAACCTCGTCGAAGCAAAAGAGCTCAAGTTGAACAATCCTTCGGGCCGTATTTTTTAACGTACTTGATCGAGAACGAACCACAGTCTTATTCTGAAGCTGTTCATTGTCCGTATGGTCCATTTTGGAAAGAGGCTATTAAGAGTGAACTTGATTCTATAATGCAGAATCATACATGGGAATTGGTGGATCTTCCTCCGGGATGTAAACCACTAGGATCCAAATGGATTTTCACTAGAAAAATGAAAGCCGATGAGTCCATTGATAAGTACAAGGCCCGACTTGTTATTCAAGGTTTTCGCCAAAGGAAAGGCATTGATTACTTTGACACGTTTTCTCCGGTGACGAGAATAGCATCCATAAGGATGATTATTGCATCATTGCGAAACCTTGAAGTGCATCAAATGGATGTAAAAACGGCCTTTCTGAATGGAGATTTACATGAAGAAATCTACATTAAGCAAACTGAGGGTTTTGTGGTTCCGGGATTGGAACATAAAGTTTGTAAGCTTGTTAAGTCAATATATGGCTTAAAATAAGCTCCTGGAGATTGACATCAGAAATTTGACAGTGTTATATTATCGAATGGATTTAAAATTAACGAATGTGACAAATGTGTATATGTCAAAGATACAATAGAGGGATATGTGATCATGTGTTTTTATGTTGATGATATGCTCATCGTTGGTAGTAATGACAAAATGGTGAAATCTACCAAAGACATATTACATTCAAGATTCCACATGAAAGATATGGGCTTAGCTGATGTGATTCTAGGGATAAAGATCCTAAGAACGTCAAGTGGACTTATGTTAAATCAATCGCATTACGTTGATAAGATTCTTGAGAAATTTAGTAAAGATGATTCTAGTGTGTCAAGAACTCCTTTTGATACGACTTTACACCTATCGAAAAATAAAGGCGAAGGTGTTTCTCAAGGAGAATATGCTAAAGTAATAGGAAGTCTTATGTACTTAATGAATTGTACACGTCCAGATATTGCCTTTACTGTTAGTAAGCTAATCCAATACACGAGTAATTCGGGTATGGATCACTGGAAAGCGATAACTAAAGTGCTTAGGTACTTAAGGTATACGCATGATTATGGATTGCATTACACGAGATATCATGTTGTATTAGAAGGGTATAGTGATTCAAACTGGATAAATGGTGTTAAAGGATCAAAGTCCACAAGCGGCTATGTTTTTACACTAGCAGGTGGAGCGATCTCGTGGAAATCTTCAAAACAAATGGTTGTGACCAAATCTACGATGGAAGCTGAGTTTGTTGCTTTGGATAAAGCAAGTGAACAAGTTGAATGGTTGCGCCAATTTTTAGAGGATATTCCAAGATGGGAAATGCCAGTACCGCCACTTTGTATACATTGTGATAGCACTGCTGCAATTAGTACAGCCGAACGTGTACTATATAACAGAATGTCGAGGCATATTCGTCGTCGACACAACTCCGTTAGACAGCTACTCTCAACTGGAGTTATCACTATTGACTACATCAAGTCAAATGATAACACTGCGGATCCGCTAACCAAAGGGTTAACAAGAGAGTTAGTTGAAAAATCATCGAAAGGAATGGGGCTAAAGCCCATAACAAAAGTTGATACAAAGGAAACCCAACCTTGTTGACTGGAGATCCCAAGATCTTGGTTCAATGGGACAACCTAACTGAAAAGACTTAGTGAGATCACTGTGGGGGTTTTACTCCCGGGTTCATTCATATGATGAAAATAGTGATAAAATACGGAAAAGGCTAAGTTATACTTTTAATGATCCTTATGTGTCGATATGTCGAACAAATAATACTTTTGTATTGTTTAAGAGATCACCTATGTGAGTGAAGTGGGGTCGCTTCAAGAAGGAATTGTGGGGGCTAATTCTGGGAAAAACTAAAGCTCAAGACCAAAATGGGCTTAACAGTGAGAACTGAACAAATATAGGAAAGACTCCAGTGGGGGATGTATCATCATTTCACAATACAGAAGGGCAGTTCAAGGTCACCGCGACTACTAAAATTCTAGAAATGTAAATATGTTCTTACGAGGGAAGGTTCAAGGGGTAACGTCTACCTATCATATACTGGTTTCTACCGTGACTTTTTATCTCCGTGTCAAAAGAGTCATTTTGCAAAGTAAATTTTTATTCATGTGGGGGATTGTTGGAAAATATTTGAATAAGAATTTATTTGCATTTATTTTATTTGATTTGTAACTTATGTATTTTGATTTTTTGTAACTCTTCATTTTAATGTCATGATTTTAATTTGATTATTAATTTTGATGTTACAAAATTGAATACTTTGTAAGTTACAAGTTCATTTCCCCTATAAAAAGAGGTCTTGCCTCATTGGTTTGGATACACAAAAAATACATACAAGCATTATTTTTCTTACATTCCTCTTAGAGTTCTAGGTTCTTATTTTTGTGAGATAGAAAGTAGTTTTTGTTCGGCTCGTAGAAGACGGGTCTTGTAGTGCTGGAGACTACCTTTGTTCGTTGTATTCTGGGAGACAGAAGCCGCATCACCTTCAAGCACATACAGAAGGGGTTAATCTGTTTTAAGGATAGCGTGGTGCTCACGTGCCTCGAACAAGTCTTTTGGTATTTTAATCTTGTATTCTTGATTTAAGGTAACTTCTAAATATTACTCCCTACAAAATGTACTAATAAACATTTGCAAGGATTATTAATTAATTATTATTTGTAATATATATAAATTTTATTCGAGTCGAGTTCAAGTTGAGTTCGAGCCGATTTCGAGTTAAACGATCCGTGTACGAGTTGCTCCACTTGGCTCGTTTACTCATCAGATCTTATCTTCATATTCAAGATCTGCTTGTTTAAAATAATGAACCGAACTCAGTTAGTTTAGAGGAGTCCGATCACAAGTTTTGTTCAAGAATAATTATGTTCATTTGCGGCTTAAAAAAATTATAAAAAATGCATTTTGCGGGATTAATAGAGAAAACAACAAGGGGTACCACCGAAGACGGCCGGGCACAAGCGCATGACACCACGTGTCCAACACGTGTGGAGTGCAAACTGTGGGTTAACTGCAACACAGGCATCACACTTCTCAATAACAGAATAGATTAGCCATATCCATTCAATACTGCTTTGGTTTGTACTGACATTATTATTTCTAGGATCACTAAATTTATTGTCTAGTCCATGAAAAAAACAGACAGCAGCATCGTTAGTCTGTCTATTACTCCTATTAGACAAGATTATCCATCATCTATATATAATCTTGATTACTTGGTGTTGAAATCCGAAAGCATCTTCTCCATTCTTTGCCTCAACATTTCCATCTCTGTCACTTTTTGGTGTTCTTCCTCAGCTCGTTTGGTGTTGTAAGCCTCAAAAAAGTCTTTGTTCTCTTTTTCCAGCTCCTTCCATACTGACATTACATTTTTCATTAGTTCTCCGTAACATTTGTTTACATTTCTACAATCACTAAGCCTCAGTACTAGCTTAGTTGCATACAAAAGCATCAAGCATGACCCTTGTAGTTGTATGTGACTGCTTCTGAATAATAGTGGTTGCTACACTAGAACCTTGATTAACAAATAATCTCATTTAAGGGACAATATAATTTTGATCCGAACATTAATAACACACTGTATTCTTAGCCTAGATCATAAAATTCTCTGCTTTTTTAAGTGTAATCATCTATCGACTTTTAATTCTAGTGTATATATGATACCTGCGATCTAAGAAGTTCATGACGACTAATAATATGTAGTACCTGTGGAAGTAACGACGGGTAGGATATTAGCATGCTTGGACAAGGCATCCATACATTCTTCCTTGCTCATCTTAAACAACATGCACTCTTCTATCAAGTGCTGTACCTGCAGAATATGTATATTTACTACAATGTTTAATTAACAGACCAGAAGAGTACTTGACAAACAAACATTTACCATGTGGATATAAGAAGCAGCTGATGAGTCCGACATTATCTCCTTTCTCTTGCACTATGAAATCTGGATTTTCTTAGTTTCCAACACCTCAAATTCTCAATCAAACAAAGAAAACTATAGAGAGTTGAGAGGGAGAGAGAAGCAGTAGTTGGTTGAAAAGGCAAGCAGTGTGATTACTTGAGTTTGACAAATGGGCAGGTTACTTTATACAAGAGGAGAGCTATTTGATTGTGCGCAAGAGTGTGAGTAAACTATACACTACTATATAGAGAGCAGCCTGCAGTCTCTAGAAGAATTTTATACAATTATGTATTATTCAATAAATTAATTTATGAAGTAGATTTGTAAAGTTTGTGTGCATAATAAAGTTCAATTACCTCTGCAAACTACACTGTGCAAGTGCATTTTAGTACAGTATAAAATAACAATTATAGTTTTGTAAATGAATTAATCTTTTATAATTATAATTATATCCTCGTGTGTTTATATGGGAAATTTTATAATCTCGTAAAAACTACTTATGTTAGTTAATCTTGGTAAACTAATCTCTTATATATTTATACAACATATAAATCACACCCCGAGTGATTTTCTGACCTACAGAATCGACTGATTGACACAATCGATCATAATTATAAAATAAATAATGATCCATGGGTAACAACACGTAGCACATGTCCACAGACACATGGCACCAATATGTCATCTTGTGACCCATTATACGTCAGATGCACTCATTCACGTGTCATATACATATTTAATCAGTCAAAATTAATTAAAACCAAAAAAGTAAGAAACGATTAAGAATAATTTGACTGATAGATATTAGTCGATATTGCACCGACAGATTACGGTCGATATTATGCAATACCGGTTAGAATCGATTAAATACCGACCCAATTTGCGTTCACTAAATGGTGTGTTTCACGTAGTGTATAAGCACATTTTACATATAACAGATAAATAGGTTTAACATACATAGTTACATATATATTACATATAATCATAGACGAAGTTTGAGGCAAAGTTGTAAGTTGTAGGATAAGTGGTGTTTGATATTCTAGTTAAAAAGTGATAGCAACAATCTCTTGTATAGACTTTTTTCAGTTTGTGGCATAAGTTTTAGTACTGCTCGGTTGGTATTTGCTGGAGCTGGACTATCTTTTTCTTTCCCTTTCATTTGGCACCCCTAATTATTGGCCCCCGATTAGTCTTTACTACATCAAACACCCTACCCTGAACCAAAGTACGAACCTTTTATTAGACGCCCCTGTCCCAAAATTCAATAGACTTTGTTCAGAAGATTAAAACAGTATAAGAAATTAACATCTAATTGTTAGCACATATTTATTATGCAGAAGAAATGTTAAGTTTCTTCGCAACCTCACATGAAATTTGGAGAATGCAACTGTCGCGTTGGTGAACACAGCTATCATGTAATTCAGTTCAATTTGACTTGTTAATCAGTACAATGCATAAGAAAGTGAATCAACGGAGAGAAGCACAAGATATAGAAATAGGTCAGTGTTTTGGAGTATATGTAAATTATTGAAGTAGTCCATTTTCTGAACTCATAGCAGTCATTCCTAGTCCTACCACTAACACTTCCCAAAACATGCATAGCTATATAATTTTAGGGTTTTTTCTAGCGCGTGTCCGGGGCACATCATAAGCACTAAAAATTATAAAATTGGCTCATTTTGATTGGTAGAAACTTTATAATGCAGAAGATCTCCCATTATTAAAGAGTAGAAGTCAATCAAATGTAGTTAAATATATGAAATTTAGTGCCTAGTGTGTGCACATGGCACACCACAGAAAATCCAATAATTTTAACATCTGTGTAACAATATATGTGCATCTATTAAAATAAAAGAAAATTTAAGCTTAAAAAATAATTAAACTAAGTTTTGTTAAAATACACCAACTTCTTTATCGGATGACTTGTATGCCAAAAAAAAACCTGCAATAGCAAGGTAAAGTTGAGGGTAAAGTTGAGGACTCCAAAATAAAGTATACCATAATTACAAAGTTCAAAAACAAGATAACCAAAGCAACTTGAGAAATCCATAAAATACCATGGTTCCATAATTTAAGGTAATATAGATATATTATATATTTACCTCTAGCTTTCCGAAGAAGTAAACAAAATATTTGATTGCCAGGTTAAAGCTTATATTTTTATTGGGAAGGCAAATCGCAAGCAACAAATGTTCAAGGAAATGTCAATGACTAGCAAAATACTCTAGCATAGCTTCTGTAGGGAAAATGCACATGGTTTCGACTTATTGGATTGATCAGTGTAGGGCATCAACAGACTGACCAAAAACATTTTGCTTCTCTACTAGTATTGCAAACCATGTACCACAATATAATGGTTCAAACTTGATAACAGATGGCGTCCTGATTGCAAAAGCTAGATGCCTCCAGAAAATGCAATAACATCTTTCAATTTTGGACAATATTAAGTTATATCTCTCATCTACCAACAATTCGTTAAAAATTAAACATTTATAAAAAACAGGGGGAAGAAATACAATTGGAGGATTACTGAATAACTATCTTTAGATTATTCCAATCTTGTTTCCAACGTCCAGGGCATCATAGTCAGGTGTCAACCGAACATATGCCTTCTTGGTTCCATCAGGCCTGAACAACACATAGATCCAGTTTAGCAAGTCGTTTTGAAGAAAAGAGTAAGAGCGTATATATCAGGTAAAACCCGTAACCACACGGTACAGGATACCAGAATAAAGTTAACACATACTAATGTATATACTTCGACAATAATGAGCATCCTAACTTCAACTGCTTATCAAAAAGATGTCTGATTCTGAGATACATATGATAATTAAATTAATGTCTGAGAAACAGGTTTATCATCATAAAGATAGTATAATAAAAATGGATGTAAAGTAGGGCAGCTTCCAGAACCTTAGCAAATAAGCTAAAAAAGCTTTGTACCACAATTACGCTGAAGAAATTTCAACAGGTAGCCTACATAATTAAACATATTGAGAACGGGGTGAAAAAACAATAAAGGAAAAAATTACTGATTTCTAAATATATCAAGTACCCATGCAGTCAATGCAATAATCCACTTACTGCTTAAGAACGACTAGTAAATGTCATATACATCTAAAATGAAATGAACTTTGGTTCATGCCTATATTCTTAACAATATTAAACTTTGACCGTATCATAACCATGTGCAATGTAGGAGTGTGAATCAGGTCTTTCAAATGACATGTGACACAATTTAGTGCAATAGATTAATAATTTACAGTAATATTCGAGTAATGTTAACCTAAACAAACACACACAAATTAGCTAAAAAGCTGGACGTTTATACCAATTTGCAGTAACAACATTGATATATACATATCAGTAGTAATCATCAAATACAATTGATATTATACCATCAGAATAATGTACGAAGGCAGCAGACCTGATCAATGTATTAACTTTCTTGGTCTGAATGTCATACATCTTTTTAACAGCATCCTTTATTTTCTTTTTGTTAGCACGAATATCAACGATGAATACCAGGGTGTTGTTGTCTTCAATTTTTTTCATGGCCGACTCAGTGGTGAGAGGATATTTGAGGATCTGGTATTGATCAAGCTTATTCCTTGGAGTTGCACTAATGCGGGGATATTTTGGGTTTCTGTCCTTGGTCAATGTCTTTGGGCGATGGAATGTGACCGAGGTACGTATCTTTTTAACTTTCTTAAATTTTGCAGAGCCAGACTTCACTGCTTTAGCAGCTTTTAGAGCATGTGCCTTGGCATCAGACTTTTTAGGATCCACTGCACACAGTAAAAAAAAGAATAATTGCAACATAGCATGATGAAAACAATTTATTCAAAGTCATCTTCCTACTTAAATGAAAAGCAATGTCATGTAAAATAAGCAGGTCAGGCAGCAGGTTTGGAAAATGTTGACACAAAAATTAGGGGCCGTCATGCAATAAAAGCAACATACAATATACTGTAACGAACATTGTGTTGGCAAGGCACATACTGACAATTGCATTCTGCAGTCTAAATCAGTCCAGTAATTAATCCCATGTTGCATAACCACCTTCTACAATGCTAGCTGTGAATCAATTAACTTTCTACTCCGGTAACAACGTATTCCAGAAATTATCTTGTTTTTACATAAAAACTCTGATTCCTTCGGTATTTTTCTCAATTTATCACGTTAAATATTTAGAACCGTGAGTAAATTGTAGTTTTCATAGTATAACAATAAAAGAAAAGAAATTAGTAGCATACCTTTGGCTGGCGACATGATTGGACAATACTATCAGCAATCCTAACAGAATCAACGAATTACCTGAAAGATACGAATTAATTGAGCTGGTCTAAATTTTATAAATTTGCAACAAAATCAATTTAAAAACGAGATTGTTATAGTATAACATGATTACTAAATTCATTGAAATGTAGATTAAAAATATGTGCATGTGCCGCATATTAGTATATGTAATTGTTAAATATGAACCTGTGATTGTGAAGCTGCGCCGTTCTAGGGTTTAGAAGAGGAGTGAAGACGGAGGTATGTAAGTTATACACACTCCCCCCCCCGTGTTTGGGCGGGTCGGATCCGGCATTTCTAATCGGGTGTACCAGAAACGAGGATTAGGATTAGGACTGGTAAATGTAATAGTACTAGTATACTACTGATTTTCCTATTAATTTTGGCCAAAAGCCAAATACTAATACAAAGAAATATTGGGATATTCTTTATGCTAATATTGTAAAATTGACTTTTTTCATTAATTTCATCAATTCGTTAACTTCTACTCGTAATAATCATGTGATTTATTAATTTGATTTTTCATCTCGGATACCCTATTATTAAATAAAATGTAATAAAATTGATTTCAATTTGAAAAACAAATTTCATATTTGAATTCTTTGCGAAATAAAACATAAAATAGATTTTTAGATCATATAAATGGAGTCAATATGAGAGAAGTATTAATGGTCAAATTTTGATTATGAATTTTAAATATATCTCACTCATTTTAACTATATTTTACATGATTGAAAGGTTTAATTCATGTTTTTTATAAAAATTTCAAATATACAATTTGTTTTCTGGTCTGAAATCAATTTTATTACATTTTACTTAATACATGGGTAGCCGAAGCGAAAAAATAAATATACAAGATTTTTTGAGAGGATTACGTCAATTTTTATACGTGAAAAGCCCCTCAATCCATTATTATTATTTGTTTTCTTGATTAAGTTTTTTTTCTCGATAAAACCCAATTTATTTGGGTTTAGTCTCTTCTTATTTGTGAGAGTTTAGTTTAGTTTGGAGTGTTTTGATATTCTTCATGTTCAGAATTATAGATATGATTAATTTCATGATTTTATTTAAGGGATGAGAAATTTCATGGGTCATATCTACGATTGCTCAAAATACAAATCAATACATATATTACTATCTTATTCAAAATATCGCTAGATTGTGTCTAAAAAACGACAATATGTTTAAACTTTTATCAATTTCAACGGTATTTGTAAATGTAGCATGACTTTTCACTATTGAATTGATTCTCATTTTTTTCAAAAAAACATTTTAGAATAATCAAATTATAAAGTTTTTAATATAGTGAAAAAATGCAAAAGATGGATTTTTTTTTCTAGCAATACTTTTGTGGGCACGAAAGAAACATTTATATAGGATAGTTACATTGTAACTATTTTAAAAAAAAAAGAAGGGTAAACTTGTCTACAAAATATTCTCCCGGTGTGATTAATACTGATTAAAAGCATAGACGACTTCCACAAGTTCAAGAATGTATATCTCCAGATTTTTAACTAAATACTCATTCACATGAATTTAAGAACACTACACATTCACATGGGAGTCAAGGTTTCGATTGCCATTAACTGACCACAGTAACCGAACATCCCCTTTAACAAACTGTACAGCCATTAACTGACCACAGTAACCGAACATCCCCTTTAACAAACTGTACATAATAATCGAGATTTTATACATACGCAGATCGGTTTTACAGCTACAATATGATATCCACGAGTTTCCAAAATCCGAAACATGTTTCCAATGAACAGATAACCCTAATTTTTCATGGAAACTATTGCAATATGTTGCCAGACACTTATAGGTAGCTTCTGTTCTGATTGGAGAAACTATTGCAACCAATCAATGTTTAAAGAAAAGCCAAACTAGATAAGTGCCCGGGAGAGAAAGTGTATTCAACATAATTCTCACATATTCGACATAAACGTTTTCTAAAAGTAATGCAAAACATGTAAAAACATAATATTATAATGCTTGTGAAAACAAAAGCTACTCTATCTGTAAATGTGCAAAAGCTAGCTGCCCCGAGATTAGAATGAAAAAATATCTTTTGATTTGCAACAATATCAAGTTGAATCTCTCATCTAGCAACAAAATAATCATATTGACATTTATAACAATAACAAGGAATGAAATACAACTAGGGTCTAATTACTGAATAACAATCTTTAAATTATTCCAATCTTGTTTGCCACGTCCAGGGCATCATAGTCAGGTGTCAATCGGACATAGGCCTTCTTGGTTCCATCAGGCCTAAATCAACAAGACATATTCAATAAGCAAAGCCTGTTGCGGAAAAGCATCCCGGGGTACTAAAATCAAGTAAGCTAATATATACTGTAATATACCAGTTGTCACAATTCACATATCCCACCAAGATTACCCACATTTAAATAAAACAGATAGTAGGCAGATTTTTGAAAAAATTTCTGACCCGCATTAAAATTGTTGCATAACCATTATCAAGGATTAAATCAAAAACCACCACTAGACTTGAAAATTTTAAAAATATTTCTGACAGACCTCAACAATCAAACAGATAAACTGGGTAGGACCATAAACCTGAAAAATAATACACTTGCAAGTGATATTCAGAAGTATCAAGTATCCCATTCAGACTGTGTGTAGTCATAACAGTAATCATCTTACTGCCTAGTGGTTGGGAACCACTAGTCAATGATGATCCATAAACAGCGAACTTGCAAGGAATTGTTCAACTTATCTTCTTAATACTATAACAATAGTCATTTCATGTGCAGAGTTTACATAAGAGTGGATACCAACACATGAAATGCAATATCTTAATACAGATAGAACAATGCAAGTATTAAGTATAAATACACAGAAAAAAACACAATCAAGTTGGTATGAACACATGAGAGTATGTTAAAGATGGCGCTTAAATTTAGCAAAAAAAAAAGAGTATGTTAAACGAAAGCGAAATCTGCATAAAAGTAGGCAGAGAAGATGGATACTAAAAAATTTTGCAGTAAGAATACTGATATAAAAAATTACTAGTAGCCATAAGAAAAAGTGCAAGTAAAGAACAAGAAACTACCAATGCAGAAGCACAAAAATGGGATAAAAATTGCTAAAAGCCAGTTAACATCAAGAACCAGACTATTACCTGATCAACGTATTGACTTTCTTGGTTTGAATGTCATACATCTTTTTAACAGCATCCTTTATCTTCTTCTTGTTAGCACAGATAACAACAATGAAAACCAGAGTGTTGTTGTCTTCAATCTTTTTCATTGCCGACTCAGTGGTGAGAGGATATTTGAGAATCTGGTATTGATCAAGCTTGTTCCTAGGAGTTGCACTTATGCGGGGATATTTTGGGTTTCTGTCCTTGGTCAATGTCTTTGGGCGATGAAATGTGACCGAGGTACGTATCTTTTTAACTTTCTTAAACTTTGCGGTGCCAGACTTCACCGCTTTAGCAGCTTTTAGAGCTTGTGCCTTGGCATCCGACTTTTTAGGATCCACTGCATGAAGTGAGAAGATGCTTAATTTTTCAAAAAAAAGAAAAAGAAAAAAAGAGCACATCAAGAACCAGTTTCGTTCCATGTCATCTTCGCCCTAACATAAACATCTCCTTATTGTAATATATGGAGAATTAATTACATCAATTGGTATTTCTATCATCAACTATGCAATTAAAGCAACAAATAGTTCCAAATAGGAGTACGTTGATAAATATATCTATTGCACACAAGTACCTGCATAACCATCCTTCTCCAATGCTAACTCAATGAAAAAATTTCTCTAGTTCTCTCTTGCAATATATGTACTGTCCCATACAATCATGTTTCTTTTGACATCATTAATTCCTTCAGTATATCATCCTCACATCATACATGTCAAAATTTAAGAGCTAAAAAGGGTAGCATGCCAGCAGTAAACTACAGTTTTCCAGTAAATAACCTCCAGCAAACCACCAAAAACTTACATCAATAGGCATTTCAAGAATATAGCATTTGATAAAAATTATACCAGCCATACCCATCTCGAACCCATACCAAACCACGGTAATCATATCAATTCTAATATTTGCAGAAAAAATATAAACCATTTTCGGTTAATTTAAATTATCATGTTACTCGTGTACACTACAAACCCGAAACATACACATATCGACTGTGGCATTTGTAACATATAATAATCAAGGCAAATAATCAATTTTATACATGTTAGAGCATCAAATGTACAGACTAAACTTAATAAATTACTAGGCAAAAACAATAAAAAATACAAATTAAATATAAGAAATTAGTTACATACCTTTAGCTAGAGACATGATTGGAGAGGACAATCAGCAACACTAACAAATCGAAAAATAACCTGAAAAAAATGAATTAAAATATAAATTAAGCTAGTAAATATTCATACTTTGCTACAAAAGACAAGAAATTGATAAAAATGGAGGTTAAAAATATAAAATAAGAAGACAAATTATTCAGATTTATATTCATATATGCATATATTTGAACATAAACTGTGAGAGATGAACCTGTGCAGCTGCGGCGTTTTAGGGTTTAGAAAAGGATGAAGAAGGGGAGTACGTAACTTATATACGCTTCGTTTTATTTTTACTTTTTTACCCCTCCCTCGTTCAGGGCGGGTCGGATCGTTAAAAAAACATAATTTTAATTTTAGTTAAAAATAACTAATTTTGCTTCACTGAAATCAGGTTACGAAGTTAAAAAATTAATTTTTTGGTGACATGCAAAATCTGCTAACATTTTTCAATAAACCCTCGACCGACTGATTGAAATATTCAATTGTATTTGTAAAATCTGCCCCTTATTTATTAGTTTTCCATTCCATGTTTTTAAACGATACAATTATTAACTAATGAACCAGATCGGTTTGCAAAAACAAAATCGTACATATCCTAAATGATGGCCTACGATTATTATTATTTCTAGAAACTGTTTTTACTTTTTATAGTTAAAAAAAATTATGTCATTGCCTAAAAACGTTTTGATCCTAAATTTGGGGTTCCGTATATAGAAAAAATCAAGTTAACTTCAAAACTCGGTTCACTTTATAGAAAAGATAGAGTTTGGCTCAAGCAACTCTGCACGGTTTTGTTGCCTAAGGAAATCTGATACCGGCGTATGCATCCTCGTCGAAACCATCTTCAACAGAAAAGTCTCAGTCCTTGATGTATCTAGTTAACTGTTAACTAGAGCACGGACACTCTTCGCTCAACACCTTCGCGAGGACATCTGTCGGAAAAGCAACTCTATTCATGGAACTGAAGGATGCATGTGGTTAACTAATAAAAGAGGCACTGTTAGTCTGCTACCATAAGATAAAAATTGAAACATAAGAACAATGTAAAGATACATAAAATATCTGCTAATTATAATTCTAAATTTTCTTGAGGATAAATAGCATAACAGAATTGCCACTTACTAAAATTGTTGATTGCAAAGATTACAAAGGAGAAACATCTACCTTGCCACTTACTACATTACCCCCAACTGCTCGGAGGATACATTCCATCTCAACACAACTCATGATCTCTGTTTATTTAAACAGTCTGTCATAGCTGCCACATAGGCCTAACAGAATTAGTGACTTACATCACCTATATATAATCAGATAGACTTAGCTGTGAAGGAACTAACTGAAACACAATGATAGAAATATAGAAATACACTTTCCTCTCTGTAAATAAACACTGGTTCTTGTAGATAAAGCTTCGATCATTTCCTTTATATTTGAATGTTAATGTGCGTTTTGATGTTCTCTTCAATCTTAGTTAGATAACTGAAACTTACATGGTATCAGAGCGGTATTGATCGAATTTCTACTGAAATCCATTACCTTGTTGATCGTTGTTGAAGATTTATGATGAAATTGATGTGTCTGTTGAAGATCTCTAATTAATTAAGCTGCTAAACGTCTTGTTCATCTTAAACAGGTGTTTTCTAATTCAATCTACGATTTATTGTTACAGAATCTTTGAATGTTGATATTCGATTAGTTGACATAAGAAAATACACTCGATCGATTATTTCTTATCATCGTTCTGTTGAATCTGTGCCGATTTTCTTCCGGTCTTCTCAATTGTTTGATCTCTCCCTGATTTCCTGATTGATTGTTTTTTGATCTCTGTCAAGTTACTTTGATATCGCCGATTAATTGAGAAGCTTGTTATTGTCTTGTTAACCTCTGCAAATTGAGTCATAGTAAAACAACAATTGTTGAAAGTTATGGCCGATTCATCAACTACACACACAAATCAAGTTAATCAGACAAATCAAGATCTGTAATAACCCCCAAAATTTTCAACTTTTTGTAACCCTTATGAATAGTGTTTTAGCTGAATGAGAAAACTTTTCATGCCACACTATGTAGGGGTTCTGTTATGGATATTCTGAGATTTTATTAGTACTCTACATGGTATATAAGTGTATGTAAAGATTGTCAGAATCCAATACCGGACACTTTGATTTTTCCCGGAAATCCATTAGATACGGAAAGAATTGAGTATAAGGTAACAGGATAGAAAGGATTTAAATTTAAGGATTATAAGAGAGGATCATAAAAGGAATATAATATATTGAGAAAGGTTAAGGGAACCTAAGTAATAAGATCCCGGGTATGATCCCTCAAACGATAAACGAAAACAAAAGTTAAGCGAACCGTATAACAGATCAGCGGTCATTAGGCAAACAATTAGGAAGTTAATCAAAGGGATTAGAGAGGATGATGTCACCCAACCAATGAGAAGAGGACAAGGAGGGGAAGATGACATCATAGCATGACATAAGCATGACATGGGAAGGAAGGAGATGTGGTTGAAGTAGAACCACACAAAGTTAAGGCTAAAAAGGTAATTAACCAAAACAAAAACAAAATTACATCCACCAAGCCAAACAAATCATTTCATCAAAACAAAAGAAATCTATTTCTCTTCAACAAAAGCTTGCTCTCGGCTTTTTACAATTTCAAAGGAAAGAATTTTCAAAATCCAAGATCCAAGCCTCCTAAATTGGTAAGATAATTCCCTAGTGTTCCTTATGCATAGATATGGCTATATTATGAGTTTAAGCATCCCATTCATTCTCTATCTTCTCCAATAAATCAATGAAGAAGATAATGAATAGTGATTTCAAGGTTTTTAACTTGATTTTTCTTGCTTTTCCTTTAAGATCCAAGCTTTCCTAAGACTCCTCAAGGCTTCCTAGCTACTCACACCACTTCAAGGAAGGTATATCATCTCCAAACCCTAGCTTTAATTTGTATATTAGGTTGATTTTGGTTGTTAGAGTAAAGAGTAGCTTGAAACTTGTTTGTTTAAGAGTTTGGGTTGGAATGGTGGAGATTGGAATGTTGAAATCTTATGATTTGATTAAAGAATGTAGTATAGTTTAAATTCAAGTTTTAGGATTAAGTAAATTGATTATAATGAGTTGATTTGGGGCTGTTGTAAAGTAATATGGATGGAGTTTTGATTGGATTGTGAATTGGGGTTGAATTGTGGTTGTTTTGAATTGGTTTAAATTTGGGAAATCGCGTAAACATAGCCGTCGTAATGTCCGATTTACTTTAGACTGCTTTTGTTCATAACATTTGGACCCGAGAACTCTCTGCTAGATTATGACCATTGCCATGTTTAGATAGTTCATGTTACGAGCTTCGTTTTGATATGTAGTTCGTTTGATTCCGATGTACGGTTTAGGAGAAACGACCGTTTAAAGTAACGGCGTTTCGTGAACGAAACTTTTCCCCTCGCCTTACTTTGAAACATAGGTTAAAGACCAAAAAGGGTTAATTAGTGTATGAAACAATTATGGTAAGAGTGTTAGGCAGTTGGTAAGACACTCTCGAAGGAATCGCCTTAAAACTCGTAATGGTTAAATTATTAAAAATGGTGGAGCCGAGGGTACTCGAGTGACTTAAGAGAATCAGTAAGCGCAAAACAAGCGTTAGAGTCTAAGTTAGTTAAAGTATAGATTTACAAGTGACTTTGGTTTAATTCCAACTTACTTGTTGTTTATAGGTTACCAGACTCGTCCCGAGCCTTTTATCACCCCCAGTCGCTCAGGCAAGTTTTCTACCCGTTATACTGTTGTTGTGATGTATACATTTGTATATGCATTATCTTGTATTAGATGCATGATGGTTATATTAGCAAATTTTTGTGATATATTGTAGCATGTGATATGGTACATATGCATGCCTGTTTCGTATTCTTGCCATATATATCTGTTGGTTCAGTTGATAATACCTATGCTAGAGAATAGCGGTAATTTGCATATACCCTTAGTATAGGGACCCAAAGGTGAAAGCATTTTCTAAAACCGGGAGTCGAGGATCCCGAGTAGATTTTATATATATATTTTTTATATATATATATGGTAATAGTTTTCAAAACTATTAATCGAATAAGGTTTATTCGATAACTTTATTTTATTAATGAATATTATCTTGAATACTCATTCGAGAACTTATGACTCCTTTATATTATTTATTGAATATTACTTGGATATTCATTTGAGGATGTATGACTTCTTTATTTTATTTAATGAATATTATTTATAATATTCATTCGAGGTATTATGACTCCGCTTATTATTTATTAATATTCTTTATTTATTAAAGAATAATGTTCGATAATCAAACTTACTTTTGATATTCAAATAAAGATATTACTTTCGTATAAGTATATCTTTGATTAATTACTATTCATTTCAAGTATTAGTTTTCCAACTTCTACCTCAATTACTCTTTATGGGAATATTATTTAAATAATAATATTCAGATATTTCTTTATATTGAGACTGATTTACTTTATTAAATCAGCATTATTCCAAACACTCTTTAAAGTGTTTTCAAGTCTTTAGAATGATTTTCAAAAGTTAGAGCGGATCCCAAAACTCATTTTTATATTTAAGATATTCCTTTTAAAAAGGGGATTTAAATACTCGCTCAAAACCGGAGGGATCTGGCTCTGTGGTGTATTTTATATTCGCAACAAGGTTGTTGTCTTGATAAAAGAGTTTTTGATTACTTACCCAACACTCGGGAAATAAAATTCTAGGAACAAGTTAATCCATTAACAGGCATCGCCTGGGAAATATCGGTGAGTTTTCCTTTCCAACTAGATACGACTTCTTGGTGGAGCCGTATCAACAAGTTTCTACTTGGGGAAAGTGGGGACGAGCTTTACGTTTCAGAGTCATGGATTTCATCTGAACTAGGAGTGGCGTAAGTGGTCGAGTAGCGTCGGCCCAGCCTTATTATATTGGCCCAAATGGCCTGGAAGTTCCGCTAAGGCGGTCCATTCCTTAGGAGTTCAGTGTTCGGTTGACAAGTAAATCCGACAGGGTCTCCTCTACATGTAGAAAATGGTGGGGTTGTACTACTACGACTGATCATCGTAAGTGGTCTTCCTGGCGCGGCAAACTCCCGTAATGAGTTCATCATCCATTTGGATAATTCTGCAACACTACCCGTAGCATTTCGATCGAAAGGCTACTAATGGGTGGTTGCCGAAGCATTGACAGGGTCAAACAGTTTTATTGGTGTATCCATTGAATGAAGTATCTCGTAACTTCATTTCTTTTCAAAATATTTCAAAGATCAAATATTTTCAAGTTTTATTGTGGTCCCATCTATGGGATGACCTCTTGAATCTTATTATACTTGGAACAGTAGTAGTTCTAGTAGATTCTAAAATGGTATAAGTGTAGCGAAGTAATTGGTAACTTCATCTTCTTTTAAAACTTATACCTAGTAAGTAATTACCTTACACATGATAAAAGATTCTAGTAAGTATCCATTTAGATACTTGTATTATTGTTATCACTATATATTATCTTGCGAGCTGTAAGGCTCACTCTTGCTTTATTTCTTCATCACACAACAACAGTTAGGAAAGATGGCCAGACTCCAGTAGACCCAGCGCAAGCGCGTGGGAAGCGTCCCGCGTCTTCCCGTTGATGTTGTAGCTGCTATAGCTGCAGAGGTAGATCTATTGATAGATCAGGCATTCTACTTTTGAGAATCAATTATGTATAATTATAACTTGTGGCAGATAATGGCAATTAACTGTAAATTTATCAAGTAATCATTTTGGGTTGTAATAACTTTTAATTGTGGATTCAAGGACTTGTACTTATTTCAATTTCATCTCTGAGACTATAACGGGTTGTGGTGTGTGTTAGTGTGGGGTCACAGCATAAGGTTATTTATTATTAATTAAGTGAAGTGATATTGTGGAAAGAAAGACCGTGACGACCCGGATCCCTGACCCCGGATCTGGGGGTGTTACAGAAATATTATCAGAGCTAAGCGTTATAAACCTCAGAGATGATGCGACGATATAATAACAAACTCACAAAGATAATAAGAACTCTTGCCAAGTTCATGGTCGGACTACTTAAAGTAGTGTTGACAGTTAAAACCCTTACGGGAACCCTTATAAGTATCATGATAGTAACTTAGCTCGTTTAATGTGTAGGCGCCTGAGATAGAGGACCCTGAGATGTTCGAGCGTGAGCATGATGAGGCACTGCTAGATGTTGAGGATCAGGAGGAGCCTGAGATGGAGAAGGATGAGGAGGACCCCTCAGAGGAGTCAGAGACGGAGGTCATTGCTATTTCAGATGAGGAGGACCCCTCAGAGGAGTCAGAGACGGAGGTCATTGCTATTTCAGATGAGGAGGACCCCTCAGAGGAGTCAGAGACAGAGGTCATTGCTATTCCAGATGAGGAGGACCCGGATGAGGTCCCAGTAGCTGAGGAGCGTGTCGGACCTATGGTAGTGTATGTTGGTACCCCTTTACCCACACTTCCGGTGGTCAGAGCTCCTACCCCTCCACCACTATCTTGGATCCCTTATGATGACAGCTCAGAGACCCATACTTCCTAGCCTAGGCAGACTGAGGAGGCACCCCCAGCGGCTCCGGATTCACCACCTCTTGACCCTGCCCACAGGTAGTCTTCGTTAGCCCACGGCTATGTTCAGGATGTACTGAGGACCCGAGTGGCTGTTGCCGAGGCCCGACTGGATGAGGCCAGGAGGGAGTTGGATGCGGAGAGGGCCGGCAGGCGTACCCGAGCTTATGAGACCAGGGCTTCTATACCCCGATCCTTGAGGAGGGAGCTTACGGGGATAGAGGTCACGTCCCGAGCGAGGCCCAGATCGCTCCAGGGGGACAGGCATGGTAGGATGTCCAGGCGGCAGGCCGACTATATCTTCCGTCGTGCGATGGAAAGGGTATGGGAGCTGACCCGCTCCGGTGTGTGATTCAGGATTGACGATGGAATAGTCTAGTTGTCTAGTTAGCCGAGGCCTTAGTAAGAGCCAATTTTCCGGGATAGTTGACTTGTATATAGCATCCCTTTTTCTGACTAGACAGATAGACTCTTGTGTATCACTTTTGGGACAGATGGCTGTAGCACTGTTGTACTTTTGACCAGATCAAACTATGTATTTCTCGCATTATGTATATATTTGTTTCCTTTCGGTGCAGTTTCTTAGTGACGAGATCACTGTTTTTATCATTATTATTACTGCACTTCGTATTAGAACTGTCATAAAATAATAAAATTGCGAGATACATTCTCCCCATTATAAAATTATGCAAGACACAATGTTGTGTTTGATTGTGATCTAACGTTGAATTTCCCAATAATTTTTTTATTATCAGTATCATGCCGCCAAGAAAGATTGGAACTAGGGCGAACCCTGGATCTGAGGACCAGGGAAGCCATAACCAGGATGATAGGAACCAGGAACACAGTGAAGAGGAAGACGAGGATTATGTGGAACAGGATGACTCCCTGTATGAAGAGGAAGAGGAAACATATGATGTTGAGGGATTTGAGATAGAGGCTGAAGAAGGAGAAACTGAGGTTGAGCAACCAGTACCAAACCCAGGCATGGATCCCATGGGCTAGTTCATGCAACTCCTGAGGCAGAACTTGGAACGTCAACCCAACCCACCCCCTCAAGGAAATAACAATGTTGTGGCAAACTCTTTCAGGGCTTTTAAGTCCCTTAAGCCCCCTGAGTTCCACGGATCAGCCGACCCAGTTGAGGCAAGGGTATGGTTAAAGGAAATGGAGAAATCCTTTGAGATTCTGAGTATCGATGAGGCACAGAAGACTGTATTTGCTACCTACCTTCTGAAAGGAGAGGCTAACTACTGGTGGGAGGCCAAGAAAAACATGGAGACATATGCTATTATAACCTGGGAGAGATTCAGTCAGTTGTTTCTGGGAAAGTATTTCCCGAGGTTTATGAAAAACCAGATGGAGCTCAAGTTCTTGGAGCTAAAGCAGAATAACTTGTCTGTAGCAGAGTACGAAGTGAAATTTACTGAGTTATCAAGGTTTGTGCCGGAGTTTGTGAGCACCGAGGAAAAGAAAGCTAAGAGGTTGCAGCAGGGACTGAAACCGTGGATTCAGAATAGGGTGGCAATCCTTGAGCTTACGGATTATGCCACTCTGGTGCAAAAGGCAACGATTGTAGAAGCCGGAAGTGAACAGATGCAGAAGGAAAGGGAGAAGAAGGGAATAAAGAGGAAAAGTATGAGCATGGGTGGAGGTTCCACGGGAAGGAGCTTCCCAACTAGATTTAATCGAGGAGCAGTGTCCCTACCAGGAAAGAACACTGGGTTTAAGCGGCCAATGAGCGTGAGTGTGAGCCAGAGCGGCCAGAAGTCAAGAATGTCCTATTCCAACCAGTCTCGACCCCCATTGCCAGCCTGTAACACTTATGGAAGGATGCACACTGGGGAGTGTAAAGGAAAGCCAGTAACCTGCTTTAAGTGCGGTCGGGAAGGTCACTATTCTCACAAATGCCCTTCATCAGCCCCTGCCGTCATTCCAACCATCACTTGTCATCAGTGTGGACGCCCGGGTCATTGGAAGAGGGAATGCCCAATGAACAAACCAGCAGCTTCAGGAGCCAGCAGGGCTGCCTCCAATAAGCCACCTACTGCGAGGACTTTCAACATGATAGTCCAGGATGCTATGAAAGACTCAGATGTGATAGCAGGTACCCTTTCTCTAAATTCAGTCAGTGCAAACGTTTTATTTGATTCGGGAGCAACTAAATCTTTTATATCAAGGGACTTTGCGCGTAAATTAAGACTTAAAGCTGAACCCTTGATAGAACCCTTACAAGTAGAAATAGCCAATCATGAAATTATTCCTGTTAACCAGATTCACCCAGCCTGTGAGATAGGCATAGGGGAACAATCTTTTAGTGTTGATCTGATCCCTTTTAAATTAGGGGAGTTTGATGTAATTTTGGGAATGGACTGGCTATCTAGCAATGAAGCTCATATAGACTGTAAAGGGAAGAAAGTTAAGTTAAATATCCCAGGGAAGAAAGAAGTTATATTTAGAGGAAAGAGGCAGACGCAGAAATTTTTGACTATGGCCCAGACCAGAAGGATGCTACGAAAAGGAAATGAGGCCTACCTAGCCTATGTGGTGGACACGCAGAAGGAGGTGCCCAACTTACAAGATATTCCAGTAGTCAACGAATTTGAAGATGTATTCCCACAAGACCTTCCGGGATTACCACCCGATAGAGTGATTGAATTTGCTATTGAATTGGCTCCCGGGACGACGCCAGTTTCAAAAGCACCTTACCGGTTAGCCCCGTTAGAAATGAAGGAATTAGCTATCCAATTGCAGGAACTCTTGGATAAGGGTATGATAAGACCCGGTGTGTCTCCGTGGGGAGCACCAGTTTTATTTGTTAAGAAGAAAGATGGGAGCATGAGGCTGTGCATCGACTATCGAGAGTTGAACAAGCTAACCATAAAGAACAAGTACCCATTACCTAGAATAGACGATCTGTTCGACCAGCTAAAGGATGCTGTTTATTTTTCCAAGATTGACCTGAGAACTGGATATCACCAACTAAAGATTAAACCCGAAGATATTTCTAAGACAGCGTTCCGTACCAGGTATAGGCATTATGAGTTCTTGGTAATGTCCTTTGGATTAACCAACGCCCCGGCGGCTTTCATGGATTTAATGAATAGAGTATTTAAGAAGTACTTGGACAAGTGTGTGATAGTTTTTATCGATGATATTTTGATCTACTCCAGGACTGAGGCAGAACATGCAGAGCATTTGAGGATAGCTCTAGGAATACTCAGAGAGGAGCAGTTGTATGCCAAATTCTCGAAGTGTGAATTCTGGAGGAATGAAGTACAGTTTTTAGGACATGTGATCAATAAAGAAGGAGTATTGGTCGACCCCTCCAAGATAGAGGCGGTCTCAAATTGGGAAAGGCCAACCACACCCACAGAGGTAAGGAGTTTCATAGGATTGGCCGGCTACTATCGTAGATTTGTACAGGACTTTGCGAAGATCGCAGCCCCTTTGACACGACTTACTCGTAAGACAGAGAAGTTTGAATGGACGGAGAAATGCGAGAACAGTTTTCAAGAATTAAAGAAAAGGTTGGTAACGGCCCCGGTGTTGGCATTGTCGGACGGAAAAGGAGATTTTGTGATATATAGTGACGCGTCGCACAAAGGATTAGGGTGTGTGCTTATGCAGCACGGTAAAGTGATTGTGTATGCATCGAGACAACTGAAGGAATACGAGATTAGATATCCTACTCATGACCTTGAGCTCGCGGCCATAGTATTTGCCTTAAAAATTTGGAGGCACTACTTGTATGGAGAGAAGTGCGAGATTTTCACAGACCATAAGAGCCTCAAGTACATATTTACGTAGAAAGAGCTCAACATGCGCTAGAGGAGATGGTTAGAACTAATCAAGGACTATGATTGTGAGATTCTCTATCATCCGGGGAAAGCCAATGTGGTGGTTGACGCCCTTAGTAGAAAGGAAAGACTCAGAATGATAACGATTTCAGAAGAATTGATAAGGGATTTTGAGAGAATGGAAATAGAAGTAAAGGTAACCGGAACCGGAACTGAAAAGCTTTTTGAGATCTCAATGCAGCCAGAGTTATTGGAAAAGATCCGATTGTGCCAAGAGAAAATAATGAATGAAGGCAGAAAGTCAATGACTGGAGAGGAGATCCATACTGAGAAAGATGATAAAGGGATAATGAGGTACTCCTACCGGATTTGGGTTCCGAACGTTCAAGAGCTTAAAGATGAGATTTTGGATGAAAGCCATAGTTCAAGGTATTCCATTCAGCTGGGAAGTACCAAGATGTATAGGGATTTGAAGGAATATTACTGGTGGCCCAACATGAAGAGGGACGTAACAGAATGGGTAAACAAATGTTTGGCTTGCCAAAGAGTAAAGGCAGAGCACCAGAGACCCAGTGGACTTTTACGACCCCTGGAGATTCCCGAGTGGAAATGGGAACAGATAGCGATGGATTTTGTTGTAGGCTTGCCAAGGACGAAAGCCAATCATGACGCCATATGGGTAATTATAGACCGACTGACAAAGTCAACCCATTTCATTCCTATCAATGAGAGATACACAGTCGATAGACTGGTGGACATTTACCTTAAGGAAATAGTGACTTGACATGGAGTCCCAGCGTCCATTGTCTCAGACCGAGACCCCAGGTTCAACTCCAGATTTTGGAGGAGCTTTCAAGAATGTGCGGGGACCAAGTTAAATATGAGTACCACGTACCATCCCCAGATGGATGGGCAGAGTGAAAGGACCATCCATACACTAGAGGATATGTTGAGAGTCTGTGCAATAGACCTTAAAGGAAGTTGGGATGACCACTTGTCGTTGATCGAGTTTTCTTATAACAATAACTTTCATGCTAGCATCGGAATGCCGCCTTATGAGGCCCTGTACGAAAGAAGGTGTCGATCTCCCTTATACTGGGATGAAGTAGGAGAGCGGAAGATGCTCGAACCCGAAGTGGTCCAAAGAACCAAAGACATAGTGGATCTTATCAGAGGACGGCTTGTAGCAGCCCAAGACAGACAAAAGAAATATGCAGACCTAGCCCGAAAGGACAAGGAATATGAAGTCGGGGACTTAGTACTGCTAAAGGTATCCCCTTGGAAGGGATTAATGAGGTTCGGAAAGAAAGGAAAACTAAGCCCAAGGTATATTGGACCTTTTGAGATATTAAGACGGATTGGAAAGTTAGCTTACGAGCTAGCCTTACCCCCTAACTTGCAACAAGTTCATAATGTGTTCCATGTGTCAATGCTAAGGAAGTATCATCGGGATGCCAGACACATAGTGGAGTACGAGCAGGTGGATATGCAACCAGATCTGACTTACGTGGAGAAGCCAGTAAGGATTATAGATAAGAAGGAGCAGGTGCTTCGGAACAAAGTGATCAAGCTAGTCAGAGTACTATGGCAGAATCATAATGTAGAAGAATCAACTTGGGAACTAGAGAGCGCAATGCTAGAAAAGTACCCCCGTTTGTTTTCTATTTGATTCCGGGACGGAATCCTTTTAAGGAGGGGAGACTGTAATAACCCCCAAAATTTTCAACTTTTTGTAACCCTTATGAATAGTGTTTTAGCTGAATGAGAAAACTTTTCATGCCACACTATGTAGGGGTTCTGTTATGGATATTCTGAGATTTTATTAGTACTCTACATGGTATATAAGTGTATGTAAAGATCGTCAGAATCCAATACCGAACACTTTGATTTTTCCCGGAAATCCATTATATACGGAAAGAATTGAGTATAAGGTAACAGGATAAAAATGATTTAAATTAAAGGATTATAAGAGAGGATCATAAAAGGAATATAATATATTGAGAAAGGTTAAGGGAACCTAAGTAATAAGATCCCGGGTATGATCCCTCAAACGATAAACGAAAACAAAAGTTAAGCGAACCGTATAACAGATCAGCGGTCATTAGGCAAACAATTAGGAAGTTAATCAAAGGGATTAGAGAGATGTCACCCAACCAATGAGAAGAGGACAAGGAGGGGAAGATGACATCATAGCATGACATAAGCATGACATGGGAAGGAAGGAGATGTGGTTGAAGTAGAACCACACAAAGTTAAGGCTAAAAAGGTAATTAACCAAAACAAAAACAAAATTACATCCACCAAGCCAAATAAATCATTTCATCAAAACAAAAGAAATCTATTTCTCTTCAACAAAAGCTTGATCTCGGCTTTTTACAATTTCAAAGGAAAGAATTTTCAAAATCCAAGATCCAAGCCTCCTAAATTGGTAAGATAATTCCCTAGTGTTCCTTATGCAAAGATATGGCTATATTATGAGTTTAAGCATCCCATTCATTCTCTATCTTCTCCAATAAATCAATGAAGAAGACAATGAATAGTGATTTCAAGGTTTTTAACTTGATTTTTCTTGCTTTTCCTTTAAGATCCAAGCTTTCCTAAGACTCCTCAAGGCTTCCTAGCTACTCACACCACTTCAAGGAAGGTATATCATCTCCAAACCCTAGCTTTAATTTGTATATTAGGTTGATTTTGGTTGTTAGAGTAAAGAGTAGCTTGAAACTTGTTTGTTTAAGAGTTTGGGTTGGAATGGTGGAGATTGGAATGTTGAAATCTTATGATTTGATTAAAGAATGTAGTATAGTTTAAATTCAAGTTTTAGGATTAAGTAAATTGATTATAATGAGTTGATTTGGGGCTGTTGTAAAGTAATATGGATGGAGTTTTGATTGGATTGTGAATTGGGGTTGAATTGTGGTTGTTTTGAATTGGTTTAAATTTGGGAAATCGCGTAAACATAGCCGTCGTAATGTCCGATTTACTTTAGACTGCTTTTGTTCATAACATTTGGATCCGAGAACTCCCTGCTAGATTATGACCATTGCCATGTTTAGATAGTTCATGTTACGAGCTTCGTTTTGATATGTAATTCGTTTGATTCCGATGTACGGTTTAGGAGAAATGACCGTTTTAAGTAACGGCGTTTCGTGAACGAAACTTTTCCCCTCGCCTTACTTTGAAACATAGGTTAAAGACCAAAAAGGGTTAATTAGTGTATGAAACAATTATAGTAAGAGTGTTAGGCAGTTGGTAAGACACTCGCGAAGGAATCGCCTTAAAACTCGTAATGGTTAAATTATTAAAAATGGTGGAGCCGAGGGTACTCGAGTGACTTAAGAGAATCAGTAAGCGCAAAACAAGCGTTAGAGTCTAAGTTAGTTAAAGTATAGATTTACAAGTGACTTTGGTTTAATTCCAACTTACTTGTTGTTTATAGGTTACCAGACTCGTCCCGAGCCTTTTATCACCCCCAGTCGCTCAGGCAAGTTTTCTACCCGTTATACTGTTGTTGTGATGTATACACTTGTATATGCATTATCTTGTAATAGATGCATGATGGTTATATTAGCAAATTCTTGCGATATATTGTAGCATGTGATATGGTACATATGCATGCCTATTTCGTATTCTTGCCATATATATCTGTTGGTTCAGTTGATAATACCTATGCTAGAGAATAGCGATAATTTGCATATACCCTTAGTATAGGGACCCAAAGGTGAAAGCATTTTCTAAAACCGGGAGTCGAGGATCCCGAGTAGATTTTTTATATATATATATATTTTTTATATATATATATGGTAATAGTTTTCAAAACTATTAATCGAATAAGGTTTATTCGATAACTTTATTTTATTAATGAATATTATCTTGAATACTCATTCGAGGACTTATGACTCCTTTATATTATTTATTGAATATTACTTGGATATTCATTTGAGGATGTATGACTCCTTTATTTTATTTAATGAATATTATTTATAATATTCATTCGAGGTATTATGACTCCGCTTATTATTTATTAATATTCTTTATTTATTAAAGAATAATGTTCGATAATCAAACTTACTTTTGATATTCAAATAAAGATATTACTTTCGTATAAGTATATCTTTGATTATTTACTATTCATTTCAAGTAAAAGTTTTCCAACTTCTACCTCAATTACTCTTTATGGGAATATTATTTAAATAATAATATTCAGATATTTCTTTATATTGAGACTGATTTACTTTATTAAATCAGCATTATTCCAAACACTCTTTAAAGTGTTTTCAAGTCTTTAGAATGATTTTCAAAAGTTAGAGCGGATCCCAAAACTCATTTTTATATTTAAGATATTCCTTTTAAAAAGGGGATTTAAATACTCGCTCAAAACCGGAGGGATCAGGCTCTGTGGTGTATTTTATATTCGCAACAAGGTTGTTGTCTTGATAAAAGAGTTTTTGATTACTTACCCAACACTCGGGAAGTAAAATTCTTGGAACAAGTTAATCCATTAACAGGCATCGCCTGGGAAATATCGGTGAGTTTTCCTTTCCAACTAGATACGACTTCTTGGTGGAGCTGTATCAACAAGTTTCTACTTGGAGAAAGTGGGGACGAGCTTTATGTTTCAGAGTCATGGATTTCATCTGAACTAGGAGTGGCGTAAGTGGTCGAGTAGCGCCGGCCCAGCCTTATTATATTGGCCCAAATGGCCTGGAAGTTCCGCTAAGGCGGTCCATTCCTTAGGAGTTCAGTGTTCGGTTGACAAGTAAATCCGACATGTTCTCCTCTACATGTAGAAAATGGTGGGGTTGTACTACTACGACTGATCATAGTAAGTGGTCTTCCTGGCGCGGCAAACTCCCGTAATGAGTTCATCATCCATTTGGATAATTCTGCAACACTACCCGTAGCATTTCGATCGAAAGGCTACTAATGGGTGGTTGCTGAAGCATTGACAGGGTCAAACAGTTTTATTGGTGTATCCATTGAATGAAGTATCTCGTAACTTCATTTCTTTTCAAAATATTTCAAAGATCAAATATTTTCAAGTTTTATTGTGGTCTCATCTATGGGATGACCTCTTGAATCTTATTATACTTGGAACAGTAGTAGTTCTAGTAGATTCTAAAATGGTATAAGTGTAGCGAAGTAATTGGTAACTTCATCTTCTTTTAAAACTTATACCCAGTAAGTAATTACCTTACACATGATAAAAGATTCTAGTAAGTATCCATTTAGATACTTGTATTATTGTTATCACTATATATTATCTTGCGAGCTGTAAGGCTCACTCTTGCTTTATTTCTTCATCACACAACAACAGTTAGGAAAGATGGCCAGACTCCAGCAGACCCAGCGCAAGCGTGTGGGAAGCGTCCCGCGTCTTCCCATTGATGTTGTAGCTGCTATAGCTGCAGAGGTAGATCTATTGATAGATCAGGCATTCTACTTTTGAGAATCAATTATGTATAATTATAACTTGTGACAGATAATGGCAATTAACTGTAAATTTATCAAGTAATCATTTTGGGTTGTAATAACTTTTAATTGTGGATTCAAGGACTTGTACTTATTTCAATTTCATCTCTGAGACTATAACGGGTTGTGGTGTGTGTTAGTGTGGGGTCACAGCATAAGGTTATTTATTATTAATTAAGTGAAGTGATATTATGGAAAGAAAGACCGTGACGACCCGGATCCCTGACCCCGGATCTGGGGGTGTTACAAGATCCATCGAGTATATACTACATTCATCCCTCTGATTCTTGCACTAATCAGCTTATTTCGGTCAAATTTAATGGAGAAGGTTTTAATAATTGGAAACGGAGTATGATGTTAACTTTGTCTGCTAAGAACAAATTAGGATTTATAAATGGCACAATTAGTATACCTGAAGATGTTTCTTCTGATGAGTATAAGGCCTGGCAATGCTGCAATGACCTTGTTATCTCCTGGATCTTGTTTAATTTGGATGAAAACATAGCTAGGAGTGTTTTGTTTCTTAAAACTTCTAGAGCTATATGGAGAGATTTAGAGGTAAGATTTGGTTATGCTTCAATGCCTCAAATCTCTTCTCTAGAACAAAAGTTATCTGAACTACATCAAGGACAACTTACTGTTTCAGAATTTTATACAAAACTCAAAACCCTATGGGATAGTTTGGATGATGCAAATCCCCTGCCTACTTGCACTTGTGAGAAATGTTCCTGTAATTTGATAGGACGAATTCAGAAAATGCAACAAGAACAAAGAGTTCTTCAGTTCCTTATGAAACTTAATGATAATTTCTCAGTTGTAAGAGGAAATATCTTAATGATGACCCCAATGCTGAATGTGACACAAGCTTATAGGTTAGTAGCTCAGGAAGAAAATCATAAGGAAGTATCAAATCAGACTTCTCAGAATGATGCTTTGGCATTTGTGGCTGATAGAAGAAGGTTCAATGACAATTACTCTAGTGCTAAATTTCAGCAACAATTCTCTAATCAGCAATCATATCCTACTTCTTCACATCAGAATTCTAATTTCCAATCTCAATTCATCAGAAAACCAGGGAGTTCTTACTATTGTACAAACTACAAAATCAATGGTCACAGTATTGAAAGATGTTTTAAGATTCATGGGTTTCCACCTGGTTTCAAACCTAGGGAAAGGAAAATAGCTGCATTTTCTTAGAATTCTAATATGTCTGATCAGAGTCCTAATCATACTGATGATCAATTGGTTTCTAACTCAAATTCTGTTTATACCAGTGTTTCTACCTCTGTTCCTCCTATTTTTATGGATCAGTACAATCATTTGATTGAATTACTTGGAAAACATAAGTTCATAGACAGGGATCAAGATATTCAGAATCACAATGGACATGCCTTACTTGCAGGTAAAATGTGCTTATTGTCTTCATTTACTAAAGAATGGTTTCTAGACAGTGGGGCTATAGATCATATCAGTCCTTATCAAGATGATTTTTCTACTCTTAATCCTATAGCTGAGACAAACAGTTTCATAACTATACCAGATGGAAGTAAAATTAGGGTAACACATGTTGGAACAGTGATTTTAAATGATAAAATCACATTGACCAATGTGCTTCTCGTCCCTACTTTCAATTATAGGTTGATGTCAGTCCGTAAACTCTGTCAAGATATGCATTCTAATGTTATATTTTCTGCAACACAATGTCATCTTCAGGACCCTTCTCAGAAGAATCCACCACTTCTTCTTGGTGAAATCCACACTGGTTTATATACTGTTACCCCTCAACATGTTGTCTCAGCTCCTCAGTTCTTTCAGTCTCCGGCTGCATATCTCAGCATTTCAGATGATTCAAAGCTATGGCACCTTCGTTTGGGACATGTTCCTTTCTCCAACTTAAAGCTGATTCATCCTACCTGTAAAGTGCAAGAAGATGCTATTGATTTACTTTGTCAAATCTGTCCCAAAGCTAAGCAAACTAGGAACTCATTTCCTATTAGTATAAAAAGTTCTGCTATTTTTGAATTGTTACATGTTGATGTATGGGGGCCTTACAAGGTTAAGAATCATAACAATTGTAATCAATTTGTTACTATAGTTGACGATTACAGCCGTTATACGTGGGTACATTTGGTTAGATACAAATCTGAAGTTCCAATTATCCTCTCCAAGTTTATTGCGTATGCTGAAAATCAATTCTGCTGTAAGGTTTTAGCTATATGTTCAGATAATGCTAAAGAATTTACTGAAGGGTTTCTGAAATCATTTCTTCAATCCAAAGGTATTATACATCAAACTAGTTGTACTTACACACCACAACAAAATGGAGTTGTGGAGCGGAAGCATCGCAATCTCTTAGAAACAGCCCGAGCATTACAATTTCAGTCCAATCAACTAGCTCATTTCTGGGGTGAGTCCATCTTATGTGCTACATATTTGATAAATAGGATGCCCATTAGGAGCATTAATAATAGTACACCATATTGCATACTTTTCAAGACAACTCCTTCTCTTGATAATTTGTGTGTGTATGGTTGCTTGTGTTATGTTCCTTCACTTAAACATACTCGCACAAAATTTTCTTCTCGTGCTAGACCTTGTGTATTTGTGGGCTATCCCCTTCATCAAAAGGCTTACAAAGTACTTGATTTATCAACTTCTGAGATATTTGTGTCTCGAGACATCGTGTTTTATGAACATCATTTTCCCTATCATCTATTATCCAGTCAATCCAAATCTCATTATCTTTCATCCATATTTCTTCCTACTGTCACTACTATCGTACACCCATCTCACTTTGACAATGTCACAACATTATCTAATTCTTCTATCACCACAACTGTGACGACTGAGGAATTTTGCGTCGTAATTAAGTAAATAAAGAGTGTGTTATGTGATGTGATTATAATTATGTGATTAAGTGATGATTATTTGTCTTATCTGTATACTAGAGTTTAGGAGCGTGGATAAAAACGTTCCAATTTAAAGAGTCAGCTTAAAAGATAAGCTGTGGTGTCGGGCCGTCAGGTAGAACGGAACCCGTCCTAATATGGAGTTAAAGAATATAAAATATGAATTATGTGATTGAATGAATGAATGAGTAAATAAAGTATTTCGTCTTAAGTGACGTGTTGATTGGTAAAGATATTGAGAAGCGTAATCAAAACGCTGAGCGTCGGGTCGTCAGGCTGAACGTGACCCGGTACGCGTAAAAGAGGATAAAGAATAAGGAATGATGAATTTTATGATCAGACCTGAGTCGTTATGTGACTGTATATGTGTGATTGCTTGACTGTATGCATGACTGCGTGTTCTGTGTCAATTTTGTGAATTTTAAAGGAATTACGTGATTTAAGTAAAGGTTTAATTAACCTTCGTGCATTTTTATAAAATCATTCGAGTAAGATAAAAATATGGGATTTGTTCTGTTATCTTCGTAAAGGTCCTAGAGACTTTTTAAAAATGATGAGTGAATTTAATTGTTGATCTTTGCATTTTTAAATTGATTTTATGAGAAAAATGTATTTATTAAAGCAAGTTTGCGAAATTCATATAAAATCAACCGTTCGCTCGAAAATTCATTATGAGTAATGGATAAAAAGCTAATTTCGAGACCTACGTGTTAAAATTGTCATTTTCAATAATTCTCGACTTTCCGAGAGAGATATATTTTATATTTGAATTTTGTTGCATTTGAGTAAAAAGAAAAGGAGTGAGTGAGTTAAAAGAGAGTTAGTAAATTACCAGATTGCCCTTATTTCTAAGTGGTATATATAACCCACTTTCTTTTCTTTTCTTTCTTTTGTGCACTCACTTTCTCTTCTCTCTTTTCTCTCTTTCTCTCGCGAACTCTCTCTCACTCTCACTCTCTCTCTCTCTCTCCCTTTGATTTCTCTCGTTATATTGCCTCTCCCTCTCTAATTCCTTGAAACACTCCATGAATCTTCATCCTTATTCCATACAAGAGCTTTAATTCGTGTGCATGTGTGTGATTAAGCTTGCATGTCGATGTGTGTGTGTTGTGTGTGCTCGGTGTGTGTGTTCACCCGAGAACCACATGGTCCTTCTTGTTGTTGATTGATGTCATCTTGTTAAGCTTGATTCTTTGCAAACCAATGATAGAAAAGATGTGCATGTTAGTTTATCTTGCGTAATTGACGAAATCGGGGGCTTCGTGGTTGGACACCCTCGAATGAGGTGCCACCGCCACCGGTGATGAACTCCGGTGAACAGGTGGTGAGCTATGATGTTAAAAAACTGAGCTCTAGAACCTTAAAATCAAGTATTTGTGTTTGCATGTGATTTTTGATTAAAAGGCCGAATGGCCCTTACTATGTTAGGAAATCAAGTTTGTAATAACCCCCAAAATTTTCAACTTTTTGTAACCCTTGTGAATAGTGTTTTAGCTGAATGAGAAAACTTTTCATGCTACACTATGTAGGGGTTCTGTTATGGATATTCTAAGATTTTATTAGTACTCTATACGGTATATGAGTGTATGTAAAGATCGTCAGAATCCAATTCCGAACACTTTGGTTTTTCCCGGAAATACACTAGATACAGAGAGAATTGAGTATAAGGTAACAGGATAAAAAAGATTTAAATTAAAGGATTATAATAAAGGATCATAAAAAGGAATATAATGTATTGAGAAAGGTTATGGGAACCTAAGTAATAAGATCCCGGGTATGATCCTTCAAACGATAAACGAAAACGAAAGTTAAGCGAACCGTATAGCACATCAGCGGTCATTAGGCAAACAATTAGGAAGTTAATCAAAGGGATTAGAGAGAGTGATGTCACCCAACCAATGAGAAGAGGACAAGGAGGGAAAGATGACATCACAACATGACATAGGCATGACATGGGAAGGAAGGAGATGTGGTGGATTTTTAACCACACAAAATCAAGGGCAAATAGGTAATTAACTAAATCAAAAGCAAAATCAAATCAACCAAGCCAAGCAAATCATTTTCATCAAAACACAAAAAAATCATTTCTCTCATTCAAGCAAGCTTGCTCTCGGCTTTTACTATTGCAAAGGGAGGAGAAATTCAAAACTCAAGATCCAAGCTTCCTAAATTGGTGAGTTAATTCCCTAATCATCCTTATGCATAGTTAGGGCTATATCATGAGTTTAAGCCATCAATTCTTTCTCAATATTCTTCATTAAATCAATGAAGAAGACAATGAATAGTGTTTTCAAGTTTTTAACTTGAACTTTTTCTTGTTTTCCTTTAAGATCCAAGCATTCCTAAGACTTCTCAAAGCTTCTTAAGGCTTCCTAGCTACTCCCACCACTTCAAGGAAGGTATATCATCTCCAAACCCTAGATTCCTATGTTTAATAAGATGATTTTGATTATTATGGTGATATTGTAGCTTAATGTTTGTGGTTTAGAGTTTGGGGTTGTAATGGTATTGAAATGGAATGGTAAATCTTGTTGTTTTGATTAAAAGAACTTAAGTATAGTTAAAGTTAAGCTTAGGCATAAGTATAAATGTTGGAATTGAATTGATTGGGGCTGTTATGATGTGATAAGGATGGATGTTGGTTGTGTGTTTGATTTGAGGTTGAATTGTGGTTGGTTTTGAATGGTTTAAAAGTGGGAAATCGCGTAAACATAGCCGTCGTAACGTCCGATTTTCTTTAGACTGTTTTTATGCATAACATTAGGACCCGAGAACCCCCTTTTAGATTATGACCATTGCCATGTATAGATAGCTCGTGTTACGAGCTTCGTTTTGATATGTAGTTCGTTCGATTCCGATGCACGGTTTAGGAGAAACGACCGTTTCAAGTAACGGCGTTTCGCGAACGAAACTTTTCCCCTCGCCTTACTTTGAAACATAGGTTAAAGACCAAAAAGGGTTAATTAATGTATGAAACATTTATGGTAAGTGTGTTAGGCAGTTGGTAAGACACTCGTGAAGGAATCGCCTTAAAACTCGTAAAGGTTAAATTATTAAAAATGGTGGAGCCGAGGGTACCCGAGTGACTTAAGAGAATCAGTAAGCGCAAAACAAGCGTTAGAGTCTAAGTTAGTTAAAGTATAGATTTACAAGTGACTTTGGTTTAATTCCAACTTACTTGTTGTTTATAGGTTACCAGACTCGTCCCGAGCCTTTTATCACCCCAAGTCGCTCAGGCAAGTTTTCTACCCGTTATACTGTTGTTGTGATGTATATGTGTATATGCATGATCTTGTGATAAATGCATATTTGTTATTAGCAAATTCTTGCGATATATTGTAGCATGTGATATGGTATATATGCATGCCTGTTTCATATTCTTGATTTATATATCTGTTGGTTCAAATGCTTATTCGTTGCATAATACATATGCTAGAGATAAGCGGTATTTGCGTATACCCCTAGTATAGGGGATCAAAAGGTGAACATTTTCTAAAACCGGGAGTCGAGGATCTCGAGTAGATTTTATATATATATATTTATATATATATATGGTTATAGTTTTCAAAACTATTAATCGAATAAGATTTATTCGATAACTTTAACTTTATTTTATTATTGAATATTATTTCGAATATTCATCCGAGGACTTATGACTCCTTTATTTTATTATTGAATATTATTTCGAATATTCATTCGAGGGCTTATGACTTCTTTATTTTATTAAATGAATATTATTTTGAATATTCATTCGAGGACTTATGACTCCTTTTATTTTATTATTTGAATATTATTTGAATATTCATTCGAGGGCTTATGACTCCTTTATATTATTTATTGAATATTATTTGAATATTCATTCGAGGGCTTATGACTCAGTTTATATTATTTAATGAATATTATTTGAATATTCATTTGAGGATCTACGACTCGGATTATTTGCTGAGTTATATTCTTTATTTTATTAAAGAATAAAGTGTCGATAATCAAACTTATCTTTGATTATTCAAATAAAGATAGTACTTTCGTATAAGTATATCTTTGGTTATTTAATACTCATTTCAAGTATAAGTTTTAAAACTTCTACTTCAATTATTTTTATAAAGATTATTCTTTATGGGAATATTATTTAAATAATAATATTAAGATATTTTCTAATATATTGGGACTGATTTATTTCATTAAATCAGCATTACTCCAAACACTCTTTAAAGTATTTTCGAGTCTTCAAAATGATTTTTAAAAGTTAGAGCGGATCCCAAAACTCATTTTTATATTTAAGATCTTCCTTTTAAAAAGGGGATTTAAATACTCGCTCAAAACCTGAGGGATCCGGCTCTATGGTGTATTTTATATTCGCAACAAGGTTGCAGTTTTGGTAAATGAATTGATTACTTACCCAACGTTCGGGAAGTAAGTCCATCTATTGAGTCGGCATAAGCAACATGGGCTCAGTGGGCGTCCATGATAGTGTAAGTGGCTCAGTGGGAGTCCATCAAATGCATAAGTGGCTGAGTGGCAGTCCAGCATAAGGTCCTATTGCGACCAGGGTGATGACCAGTGGGGAATTCGTCCATCTACTAGTAGAAAAGGTTACTTATTGGTATCTTTGCCTGATCAGCAAGATATCTGGTTTATGCCAAAATTCTTTTCCTTTCCAAATTTATTGGATATTACAATTCTGTTCATACTTTACATGACAGAGGTTTTCAGGAAATGTATAAAGAAGATGTATAGGTGGATATATATATATATATATATATATATATCAGAACCTAATGAAGTATATCATAACTTCATTTGCTTTAATAATATTTCAAAGGTTTAATCTATTCAAATCTTGTCTGGTAGTCTCATCTATGTGATGAACTGTTGAAAGCTCATTATACTTTGAACAGTGGTAGTTCAAGTAGCTTTATAAATGATATAAGTGTAGTGAAGTATTTGGTAACTTCATCCCTTATTTTTACTTATATCTAGTAAGTAATTATCTTATACATGATATAAGATTCTATTAAGTATCCATTTAGATACTTATATTATTGTTATCACTATGTATTACCTTGCGAGCTGTAAGGCTCACTCTTGCTTTATTTCTTCATCACACAACAACAGTTAGGAAAGATGGTCAGACTCCAGCAGACCCAGCGCAAGCGCGTGGGAAGCGTCCCGCGTCTTCCCGATGATGTTGTAGCTGCTATAGCTGCAGAGGTAGATCTATTGTAGATCAGACCATCTACTTTTAAGAATCAATTATGTATAATTATAACTTGTGGCAGATAATGGCAATTAACTGTAAATTTATCAAGTAATCATTTTGGGTTGTAATAACTTTTAAATTGTGGATTCAAAGACTTGTACTTATTTCAATTTCATCTCTGAGACTATAACGGGTTGTGGTGTGTGTTAATGTGGGGTCACAGCATAAGGTTATTATTATTAATTAAGTGAAGTGATATTGTGGAAAGAAAGACCGTGACGACCCGGATCCCCGACCCCGGATCTGGGGGTGTTACAAAGTTGATTGTATTGAAATGCATGAGTTATTGATTTGATGTTGAAATATAGGTTGATTTGTGATTTAAAGATTAAGGATATCAAGTTGTATGTTTTGTTTTTTTTTGAAAAACCCGAATGGTGTTAATCTTTAAAAGTTGTGGGTTTGAGTTAACTTGTTTAAAATGATGATGGATTGTTATTAGATTAAAAAGGAATGAAATTGTCGTTGCATGCTAAGTTTAGGTTCGAATTTTGTGTTAATAAGAAAGGAAATTGATTTTTGTGAGATAATCTTGGTAAACACTAAGTTTGTATGGCCTAAAAGTGATTGTATGCTAGTTTTAAAGAGGATCAAGATGTGCATGTCATTGATTTGTCTTTGAGGTGCAAATTTGAGTTTTGCCGAATGGGAATTGAGTTAAAAGGGACTAATTTGATGAATAAATGGATGCATGTTGTGATTTAGGAATGTGTTAAGAAACTTAGTTGGCTTGATGAAAATGAAGTGTTTGATATAATGATAAGTTGAAATTGAATTGCATGCGAGCATGTATGTATAATTTGGTTCGAATTTTTATGATTAAAGGAAAGGAGGATGATTCTTTAATAAGTTTTGAATGAGTTGTGTGCGTATGTGAATTAAAGTGAGTATTTGGTTGATTTTGTGTGATAAGGCCGAATAGGCCATAGGGATTAAAAGTCAAAAACTTGGTTTTTATGATCGAAAGGATGATTAAAGATGTATAAGTGAATATATATGAATTTGTTTGCTTGATTATAATATGTGGTTCGAATTAAGGAACAAAAGAAAAGGGAACTAAGTTGATTGATTTTAAAGAATATAAGTGAAAGTTTTGAACGTAATTGTTTGGTTGTGAATAGGTCTTGTACTCGTACTAGAGTCGTGTTAGTGTGATTTGAGAAATAGCTAAGGTCAAGCGAGTGCGCTTTGATGGTTAAATATATAAGGATATAAAAACTACGAGAAAGGGATATGTTATGTGCTTTGTGCTTAGTGCTTATATGTATAAGCTATATTCGTATGCTCGAGTCAAAGATATAATCGAGTTATCGTATAGAGTGATCGTTCCGGGAACGAAAGTTGAGAATCTGATTAAGATTTTTGGTTTTATTGTAGATTCAGAGCGTGAGGGCATTCAGGCTATGAAAGGAAAGGATTTACTAGGTGGCAGTAGTTCAACTTTCAGGAAAGCAAATCCAGGCAAGTAACTCTTGATTACTTGTGTAAACGGTTATAAAGAGAATGTTGTTCATACCATGTAGAGTATTGAACTGTTAAAATATGAAACCCTTGCTTTATGAAACCCTGATATTGATTTGAAGTACCCTTGTTCTTGATAACCTGTTATTGATAATCCTATTGATTTCACCCTTTGATAATCTGTCTTTCTGTTCAAGTACCTATTAAGCCATGAATTATATTGAGCCTTTTGATTATCCTTGTTAACCCTGTTTAATGATACCCTGTTTCTCTTGATCACCCTATTGATCCCTAAACCAATGTTGATCCTTCTAATTTAGTGCCTTGTTATCCTTGATACAGTATTCTTGTGAAATATTCCTTGCGTACTTTTGAATCACTCCCTGAACTTTGTTTCCTTAAAATCTGATTTAAGAATGAGTTTTGACTTGAAAGAGTCCGAATGATTTCAAATGCTTGGTAATGATAAAATAGATTTTAGAAAACCTATTTTTTTTCCAACTCAAGGTTTTCCAAATGAATTCCTGATGGATTGGATTGGGACGTAAGAGGCTGGTGGGACTAGTCCAGTCATGGTAAGAGGCTAGTGGGACTAGTCCAACTCAAGGCTGAAATTATGCCGATTGGTACCTTAAAGACCGGAATGGAGGTCGATACGGGCTGATCACCCGTATATAATGAAATGGAAAGATAAAGTGATCCAATCAAGGGTTCTAAGTGATTATTTAAAAAAGGGAACTGAAACTTTTGTTCAGTAAATTGATTTTTGAAATTGAAAATGGTTTATATTGCTTTGAAAAGAGTTGATATGTCATTGTGAAGCTTAAAGCTCGAGAACCCTGATTCTTGAAATTGTTGATCATATGATTGATTCTATATCTTGAAATACTGTTGCTTTCCTCTATCGAAAGATCTATTTTGGATCCTATAGTGATTTGTGATGAATGTCGGCTTTCGTCCTGTTTCGAGCCTTGTTCCTTGAAAACTCATACTATTCTTCAGATACCTTTCCTTATCCCAAAAAGATAGAAATCTGCCACCTAGATTAATTAAAGTAGAATGCCCTAGTTTGTTCAAGCATATTGTGATTTTGATATTATAGAACTGCTATATAGTTACTTGCTGAGTTTTATACTCATTTGTTTTGTCTTAATCTAACCATGACAGTTAAGCAAGAAGATGGCCAGGCTTAGACGCACTGCTCGTAAGAGCGTACCTGGTGGTCCCTACCGTGTTGAGGGCTTCCGGTTGCCAGAGCAGGTAGTGGTGTTAATGAGTGAGCTCGCGCCTAGAAAGAGGTGTTTAAAGATACAATAGGTTATCTGTCGGTTCCCAGCCGGAATCGATATTGTTTATTTAATAGTATTTTGGGTTTGTAAGTTATATTTTGTGATTGGTAGTTGTAATCTTGTCTCATACTTTATCATGTTGATCCTGTTAGTAGTAAATCGGGGTTTATGCTTATTTAATTATTAGATTAGAGGTGTGTGAGTCCTCATTTCCTAACCCCGAGATTGAGGGCGTCACAACAACTCCTATACATGACACTAATTTTCCTGATCATTCCAATACAGTTATTGACTCTGCATCTAGTTCATCTCATTCCATTGTTGATACTAATCATTCTTCTCATGTTGAGAATGATGTTGTTGTTACTGTTGGGATCAATTCTGTTCTGGAAGTTCGTCAATCTACACGCATTAAAAAACCACCATCATACCTTCACTCTTATCATTGTAATCTTGCCACGATACAAACTCATTCATCTCACTGGTGCAATCTGGTAAAGTATGATGATATGCCTTCTTATCACAAGGTTTTTCTAGTTCATCATGAATCTATTATTGAACCTACTAGTTACACAAAGGCTTCTGCTAACCCATTATGGGTCGATGCTACGAATAAGGAGATTACAGCACTCAATTCTAACCACACATGGGATCTCGTTGACTTGCCACTCGGCAAGAAGCCCATTGGGTGTAAATGGGTCTACAAGACCAAATTACATGCTGATGGGTCTTTGGAACGCTGCAAAGCACGTTTGGTCGCCAAAGGATTTACTCAACAACACGGTATTGATTACGACGAAACATTTTCGCCTGTTATCAAAATGAGTTCTGTTCGTTGCCTTATTACACTTGCTGCTAACCGTAAATGGCCTTTGTTTCAACTAGACGTAAACAACGCCTTTCTTCATGGCGATCTTAGTGAAGAGGTCTATATGAAAGTCCCTCCGGGTGTTCCTCATAAGGCTAATCAGGTTTGTCGTTTACGAAAATCCCTCTACGGTTTAAAACAAGCCTCTCGTAAGTGGTTTGAAAAGCTAGTCAATGAATTAATTTCTTTGGATTATATTCAGTCACGGAATGACTATAGTATGTTTATCAAGAGGTCATCCAGTACTATCACCATTGTTGCTGTTTATGTCGACGATATTATCGTTACAGGTGATAATTCTCAGGAAATTAACGATCTCAAGTCTCATTTGGATCATGTCTTTAGCATCAAGGACTTAGGTATTCTTCATTATTTTTTGGGCCTTGAAGTAGGTTATGTTACGAATGGCATAATCCTAAGTCAGCGAAAATTTACTCGAGATATTTTAAGGGATTGCACATTCGATATTTCCAAACCAACCGTGACACCATTACCATTACATTTGAAACTTTCAGCTACAACAGGTCCTTTATATTCTCAGCCAGAGTATTATCGTTCTCTCGTGGGCAAATTGAATTATTTAACAAATACAGGCCCGGATCTTTCCTATGCTGTCCAGACTTTGAGTCAATATATGCAGAATCCTAGACAGTCTCATTTTGATGCTCTTTGTCACACTATTCGCTATGTGGCTCATACAGTTGGCCAAGGAATTTTACTCAATGTTGCATCTTCTCTTACTCTTCAAGCATTTTCGGACTCCGACTGGGCATCTTGTGTTGATTCTAGAAAATCTATCACGGGCTATATCATGCTTTTTGGCCATTCTCCAGTGTCTTAGAAGTCGAAAAAACAATCGACCGTGTCTCGTTCCTCACCAGAGGCTGAGTATCATGCAATGGCCTCTGCTGCTTCAGAGGTAACCTGGTTAGTTCGTCTTCTCGAAGAGCTTGGCGTTACCAATCTTAAACCAATTACTCTTCACTGTGACAATCAGTCCGCCTTATACATAGCCAAAAATCCGGTCTTCCACGAACGCACTAAACACATTGAACTTGATTGTCACTTTACTCGTGACAAAGTCCTCGAGGGTTTACTTCAACTTTCTTACCTTCTTACTCAGCACCAACTAGCAGACATTCTCACCAAGATATTACCTTCACCTCAGTTTAAAGATTTGCTTTCCAAGCTGGGTATGTCGATGTCACACACCATCTCGCCATCTCCCAGCTTGAAGGGGGTATTGGTTAATCTATCAGCTTGTACATTCCATCTCAGCACAGCTCATGGTCTCTGTTTATGTAAACAGCCTGTCATAGCTGCCACGTAGGCATAACAGAATTAGTGACTTACATCACCTATATATAATCAATCACCTATATATAATCAGATAGACTTAGCTGTGAAGGAACTAACTGAAACACAATGATAGAAATATAGAAATACACTTTCCTCTCTCTAAATAAACACTGGTTCTTGTCGATAAAGCTTCGATCATTTCCTTCATACTTGAATGTTAATGTGCGTTTTGATGTTCTCTTCAATCTTAGTTAGATAACTGAAACTTACAGAGGAAATTAATGATTTCAGAGAGCTACTTTCGGTAGCAAAATTTAAATGTCTTAGTACTATCTCAACACAATGAACTTGATATGTTCCGTATGTTAGACAATGAATCCACGAAGGTAACAAACTGAAAACAACAATGACATATAATGAGTTCAATAGGGCATATGGGTATCAACATTTGCCTATAATTAACAATCTTTTGATATTATTATCCGCACATTGAAAAGGTTAAAAATGACCGATCCTAGCAGGACATAGGGGTGGCAAAATCAGACCCAAAACCCGACACGAACCCAACCTGCAAAAGTACAAATTAGGGTTGAGGATTTTGACTTTCGGGTCGGGTTGGGTAAAAATATACCCGAAAAAATCGGGTCATTTTCGGGTTGACCCGAAATACCCGAACCCGGCCTGTGTATTTAACTAATTAATATATATTATATATGTATATAAATGGTAGGTTATATTTTATAAATCATTTATAATATTGTGTTTTATTATATTTCTATTTTTTATATTAATTTGGCATAACATTTTAGTTTTGTAATGATGTAAATTAATTTTTTTTTTAATTTTAATTTTTTAAAATTTTTCTAATTTTTGGGTTATTTCGGGTCAAATAGATCAATTTCGGGTTAATCAGGTACCTACCAGGTCGGGTTCGTGTCACAATTTTTGAACCCGTTTCGGGTCCGGTTCGGGTCAGACTAAAAAAGATCAGGTACATCCAACCCGACACGAACCCGACCCAAAACCCGAAATTGCCACCCCTAGCGGGACATATGTGAAGGATATTCTAGTCTATACAGAAATGTTAGTTAGATAATGACGGATATGAAACTAAGCCTGACCATGGCATGTAGTCCAATTGTGATATCCCAGATGCTCAGAAATTTATATCCATCCAATGCAGCCTATATAGTCATCTCTCTTGATACTGGGTCAATATGTAGGCAATTAAACAAATTCTGAAAGTCTGTTGCATGTTTCACAAAGATCCATAAGAGCATATAAATCTCATTACTCTGGTCATGTTTTTCGTCCCTAGTAACAAACACATGGATGTTACTTTGGATTTCAATCCAACTGCACCCTGGAACCCTCTGCAGTCCTTTCTCTAACATCTTGTGTCTCACTAATAACACGTTTTGCCATCTTTCAGCAGCCGAATGTGCATTTGACAGCAATACATATGAAGACACATCTTCAGGATCCAAGGCCATTATCTTTTGAGCCGCAAACTCCCCCAACTCCATATTTGAGTGGATCTGGCAGCCTCCTAGCAAGGCTTTCCAGAACCCGATTCCAGGATCAAAAGGCAAATCACGAATGAACTTCTCCGCTTCCCCAAAACGTCCTGATCGAGAAAGCAAATCAACCATACAAGAGTAATGTTCTGGCTTTAGCATGTCAGGGTCCTTAAGCCTTGCTTGGTTGAAGTAAAAATAACCCTCTTCGACAAGTCCAGCATGATTACATGCCAATAAAATTCCAAGAAGCGTAACACTGTTTGGTTTAAGACCCAATGACTGCATCTTATTGTAGATTTCCGTAGCTTCCTTTCCTCTTCCATTTTGTGCAAAACCACATATCAAAGCATTCCAAGACACAACATTTTTTCCCGAAAGCTCGTTGAAAACCAATACACTATCATCCATGCTTCCACACTTGGCATAAAAGCTAATCAGTGAATTAGCGATAAACAAACCGATTGTACCAACATACTTAATAGCACAAGCATGAAAACTTCTTCCCATTCCAATTGCAGCTATATTAGCAGCTGCAACAATAACACAAGGAAATGTGCATTGATCAGGCACCGAATCTTCCCTCAACATCTCAATAAAAAGATTAACCGCCTCTTCATTATGCCCCTTCTGGCTATACCCGCTAATCATAGCATTCCAGGACACAACATTTCTCTCAGGCATTGCCCTAAAAATAGTGCGTGCATCATCAAACCTACTTTTATCAATATACCCACGCATCAAAGTTGTGTACGAAACCACATTTGGATCACAAGTATCTTCAAAAACCCTCTGAGCTTCCTCGATAGTACTTAACTTGGAATATAGACTCAAAATTGCACTACCCACAAACACATTGGACGCAAGCCCTGTCTTAGTGGCATGACCATGAAGTTGTTTTCCCAAATTCAAATCTTTTAAAGTCGTAGATGATGGTATGACAGTACCAAATGTGAACTCATTAGGCCTAACATCTAGTTCAAGAATTCTTTTATAGAGATAAATGACCTCCATGTGGCGCTTGGAATGAGAAAATTGACCAAGTAAGGTGGTTGCTGAAACAACATTCCAGTCAGACTCTTCATCGAGCACCTGGTGGGCATCAAAGAACTCACTTGAATTTAACGACTGTTTTACAGGAGCTACGGCTCGGGGATGATAATAAGCTTTCGAGGTTGCAAAAACGCTGTTATGAAACAGGTTAAGAACATTGTTTTGCAGTTCAAAGTTGAACAAAATGGAACCAAGTCTACATGCTCGTCTAGCTTTCATGAGTTAACTACTGACCATTTTATGCTACATTTTTACTGATATAATTTCTTGCCAGCTGATAATCATTTTTTCAATTTTCAATTTAAACCGGATCTTAAATAAGTCATATCCAACATGCTATTTTAGGCGTTGTTTGGTTAAAGATGTGTTATCGGATTGAAATCACGATTCGAGTTAGAGTGGTATGGAGACTAGCAATTATACGTGATATCATGTGTTTGGTGGAGTGCTTGAATAAATATTTTAATTTAAAATATGTTAAGTCAATAATTTCAATTTAATTATATATATTAATTTTATTATTATTTTAATATATGTGCGGTTCATAAATTTCTTTTAGTACATTTACACTTAATTGTTTAAATATAAATTAAAATAGTAAAATTAAAGTTGATATCCATATCTCTCCCAACTATCAACCTTCCACTTGGTTATAAAAAACTCATACTTGGAGGTTTAAGAAATGAGTATCGAATTCTATTTTTGTGAATTAAACATCAAAGGGTTCGGAATAGCTGAAACTTATATCTCATTCTAAAATTATTACATGTAAGAGTTTATATTTGTTAGTCCCTAACAATGCAACAAGAATTACAAAAGGGGGTTTAATGGAATTCTTGAAACTTTTTCTGAATTATAAAATGTTCTAACTTAAAATATATATATATATATGACAGTGTTTTGATTTGCAAAGTGCGGAATAACAAGTTAAATATGAATTAAAACACAAAGTGATAAAAACACAAGTTTTTAAAACTTTCTGGTGGATTAGAATGTATCCACCAGATATATATATATATATATATATATATATATAAGAGAACTATGTGAAGTTTGAATAGCTCACAGCTGCTTACAAATAAGAACAACTAAACTTACAGAGAAATACTAAGGATACAACTTACAAATGTTTCTCTGAGAAACTACCTGTTTAGTCTTCTTGTTGTTCTAATTGCTACTCTTGGTTTATATATTACCAAGATTACACAGTAATAAGACAAGATAATAAAACAAAACCTATTAAGTCTAATACTATGCTACTTCATTACTCTGTTCCAGCATCTTTGAATATCTGCATAATAGCATGGAAATGGCAATACTTCTTTGTTTTCAAAAACCCAGTTGAATAGGCTTCCACATTCCTTTTGCATACACTCGACGCATGTGACTGTGTTGTCACTGTCAACAGATGTTCAAATTGATTATCCGTCAGGTACATGATCATCCGTCGGGTTGCCTTGTTGATCATCCGTCGGGTATCTTTGTTGATCATCCGTCAGGTAGCTATTTGGTACTTGACTTCATTTCATTTATGCAGAATTATAAGACATCATCTATGTACAATTAATCCACTTATTCTGCATATCTAATTAAAGTCAACATGACTTATATGCTACTACAGAATCTAAACAAAGGTTTTGCAGAAATGTGCTTCATGACTTATTATTACACAAGCTACTCACTCGACGGATAACAAATCATCATCCGTCGGGACTATATTGAGTCATCCGTCGGGACTATATTCCTTATCCGTCGAGTGCTACATTTTTTACTAAGTTAAATCTACTAAGGTATTTTGTTAATGAAATCATCAAGTTCACAACATATTCACAACAATCTCCCCCAATTTATGTCTACTAGAATTGTAGCCATAAATTAAGAGAAACTTGATGATAACAAAACATCCTAAAAATACAAATTTAAATGGAAGTAGATAAGACTGTAAAGTGCTTCAATTAACAAAGTGTACAAAGATTTGCTCACAATCATTTTCAAGGTGCTCCTCTAGCCTGAGCAGATTAATCTATTTCCTTGAAGATCTGGATCTCTTTCCAAGCTTTCTGTTGTTTTCTTCTATCTGATTTTGGAGCTGTCTGTGGAATTCTAGTTCATCAGATTCTGAGAGATTTAACATTCTTTGCATTTCCAAAAGAGTCTCATTGCTAGAGATGCTCAATTGGTCTTCTAATTTGAAGAATCTTCTAACTCCTTTATCATCCATGAATTCCATCAGCCAGTAGGGCCTTAGATGCACTCTACTCCCTGTGTAAGGAATAGTTAGAGTCTTTGGGAGTGCATCTTTGGCTCTAATACTCCTCATTTCTTTAATCTACTTTAGAACAAGTCCTCTAGTTGTCACATTGAATCCAAAGTTCTTCTTGAAGGATGAATAAACCTTTATCAGCACAGATTGACTTTCTTGAAGGATCCTGTGAAATGCCCACTGTATCTCTTTTCCTCCCTTGTACTTGAATACTAACCTTTCAGGTATATTCCTGTAAACATCAATCCCTCTAACTTCTTCCAGTTCATCTAGATAGAGGTTTAAATCTGAGAATTCCTTGATGTCACAGATGTACGTGATGTCTCCCTTGTTGACTTTGGTTTGAGCTTTGGTTAGGGACTTGGATCTGAATGTTGAGGGCTTCACTTTCTTGACTGCTCTGGTCTTTGTCTTCTTTGGCTTCATGAATTGAGGTAGATTGAGTTCAGGTATTGGTAGACTATCCCAGTCTATTGGCTCATCCTTTGGAATGATAGGTTCACCATGAAAGTTCTTGGATGGATCTATCTTGAATTCTCCATGTGCCACAGAGGGCATGGATGTTTGAGTTGTTGCAGATGTAGACTCTTTGGGAAAGTACCCTTCCATCTCCTTATCATTGAAGTCCAATTTTCTCTTGATTCTTTGCTTGTTGTACCTTGGCTTCTTTGTCTGTGGAGGTGCATTTTGCATTTCTTGATCTTGAGATTCAACAATTTTAGATGGTTGTGCAGAAATTTGTTGTGAGGGTTTCACAGCTTGTAACTTGGCCAAGATGGTAGCTTGCTCTTTCTTTTGTTTGACCTTTTTAGCATCTAGAGCATCTTGCTTCTTTTCTTGCTTCAATCTTGCCTTTTCTTATCTCTTTGTTTCAGCAAATTGAGGGTGTCCAGCCACCACACAAATTTCCTTACCTCCTGAAAACTTTAGCAATTCTTCTTTTTAATGCCGAATCAGCTGGATCCTTGTAGAATGCTATAGACCTGGCCAACAGCTTCTTTTGATCAGGCTTTGGTGTCTCATACACTGTGTCCAAGAGGTTCTTTAGTGAAGATTTTGGATAGTTCACCCTTGGCTTCAAAATTAGCTTAGCCTTTGGAGATTTGATGCAGGATGGATGTCCTATTTCCAGATTATTCATGCTCAATTCATTCACAGAGATTTGCCTGACTTGAGAGTGATGAATGACTGATTTTTCTGGCTTCTTTGCTAGCCCAAACCTCTTTTGAATGTCCTCATCAATTTTCTCCCAGTTGATTGGGCTCAACTGTTTCTTTTCAGCTGCTCTCAATGTGGTTGCTGCTTCATTAATCAGATCAATGCTGTCTGTAGTTGGTGGCTTAGTGAAAATAATTGTGGGCACAATTACTTTGCTAACTTGAATGTTAAGCTGCTTCTCCCACTCACTTGAGTCTTTCTCCCCCTTTTTGTTATCATCAAGTTGTGTGGGAGGGAGTTGAGCAGCCACCAACTGTTGAAGAAGTGCAGTCTGAGCTTCTTGATTGGTGAGTATATTGTCCACTGACTTCTCTACAACAGTCAGTCTTGAGTCCATGACCTCAACTTTCCTATTAAGATCAGCCTTCTTCCTTAGCTTTTGAGCAATTTCAGTCATGGTGGTTGCAGGGAGTCTAACATCCATCCTTTCTATAACATCTTGCTTGACTTCATAAATCTCCTATTTGATTGCATCCACACTCTGACTGTGTTGGAGGGCTTGAATTTTATGCAGATGGAGTGCTTCAAGATGTGCTGTGAGTAGCTTCTTGGTGCTAGCATTGGAAGATGCCTGAATGGCTGCTTGGGTGTCATGAATTAGCTTGAATAGAGTTGATTGAAGATGTGAGTAAGAACATTTTTTTGTAAGCATCCAGGCAGGAACAACTGTATCTCCCCCTATTTCCATGTTGTCTTCCTCATCATCCCCGTCAGCATCCCCAAAAGAAGCTTCATCCAGTTCAAAATCACTGCCAATGTTGAAAGCATAGCAGTGATTGCATCATTTGCTCTTTGTAAAGATTGTTTAGTATGCACCAAGTTCAGCAATCTTTCAGCCTCCTCATTGCCCTGTACAACTAGAGTTTGGTAAGCTGTCACAGGGTGAGTAAATTCTCAGCATCCAGGGAAATGGAATCTATAACAACTTGATATTCTTGTTGAAATAGCCTTTCCCTTTCGGCATCATTGACACTCATTGACTCACTTGCAATGATTTCCATCCTTATCACTCCTGTACCTGTATTTCTCTCTTAATCTCTCTTTTATTGCATCAAGGTCTCACCTTGGCTACCCACCCTCACACCCTCACCTTCACCATCTAAGGTGGGATTCCTCACACTCACTTTTTCCAATCCTGAAGAAATAGATTGCATTTGTTCACTCTTTTCCTCTCGTTTTTCCTGGGAGAAACCCAGACTCTCACTCATTTCACTCCCTTCCCTCAATCCTAGGAGTGATTGCACTACCACTAAGTCTTCTGCACTTATAATAATTGATGAAATTTGAAGTTGTGCAGAGACACTCGACAGATAAGGGATATCTGCGGGTTAGCAGTTTGACTATCCGACGGATAACTGTTGTCAAGCTTATCCGTCGGGATACAATCACTACTCGACAGATGAACAATATTCATCGAGTGAGTAGAAATGAATGAGTTTGGAGTGGAAACTATTGTGGACTCTGTGCAGATTGATGAGAATTTTGGCACAGATGTCTCAACAGTTTCAGAAAGAAATGGCAAGTGAGCCAACAAATCATCTAGAAGATGATGCTCACTTGCTTGGATTTTTGGCTTCTCCAAGAGAGTTAAAGATGGAGAATTTGGGAGTGATGTGTTTATCATGTCAACATCCAAAGAGTGTGTGGGAGAGTTTGGTGTTTCAGGGGCTTCAATTGTTAGAGATTTTGGCTGTGACTCCACATTTATTGGAGCCACATCAACCTGACTTTGAGAATGTGCAATGATTGTGCCTTTAGCACCAGTTTGCACAGTGTGTGAACCCTGTGCATCCCCAAGGGTCTTTAATTTCTTCTTTCTAGTGTAAGTTTGGGGTGAGCTTGTGTCCCTTACCCTTTTGGCTTGTGCTCTTGGATGAGAGCTTTGTTCAATAGTCACATCCTTTTGGGAGGATGCAACTAGTAATGAGCTTATATCCTTATTAAGCACTGAAGTTTTTTGGGAGACTGCAGTGTGGCTAGGCTAGAAAACACTCACCTCTCCAACCTTATCCTTAGGGTTTCTTTGATGTTCACCCTGTCCCTCACCTTTCTTACCCACCTTCACACTCCCCTCTTTTGGTTTGGTGGATTTTATAAATGGCATTTTTTGAGAGACACCAGAGGGGGCTTTCTTTGACTTTGATTTTGAAATTTTGGGTTTGGTAGCTTGGGTGGGCAACTGTTGGGTCAATGACATAGTTGACATGGCTACACTGGAATGCAAAGAAGTTTGTGAGGTTGGAAGAGTAGAGACAGTTGAACTTACCTCACTTACCTGAGGTGCCTCCATAACTGGAAAGTAGAAGAGTGGCACCTCTTTGTGATGGTTTACCCTGTTTAAATCTGCAATGATTCTCCTTTCTTGGACCCAACAATCTAATTTTTTGGTTGGGTTCTCAAGAACAATATCCTCAGAGAGGTGGTTAGCAAGCATCATTAAAAATCTAGTATAGTAAACATTTTTATCCCTCTTATTTAGCTGCCCTAACTTAAACCCCAACTCAAATATGACAAGATCACTAAAGTTGAAAAATTTATCAGTAACTAGCATGTAAAGCATGTTAAGCATAGAGATATTGACTGAATCAAAATTACTGATTTTACCAGAGAATATCTTAGTAACTACATCACATAGATAACTCCATTCCTTCCTAAGACCCAACCTCCTAATTTCACTTAATTTAGAAGTAGAGAGTGCATAGCCCATGGAGTTAAGCATATTAACAATATCAGTGTCTGTGTGTGGTGAAGTTACAGTATTATCAGGAATTTTGAAGCATGCTTTAACAATATCACTATTAACACAGAATTCCTTACCTTTAATAGTGAAAGTGATAGTCTTATCAGTTGAGTTGTATGTTGCAGTCGTCCACATCTCTTCAACAACCTCACAGAAAATGGTGGGTGATTCCAGCATGACATAGTTGAGTTTGCAGTTCTTCACAAAATCCATCATTTTGTGGTAGTCCCCAGACTGCTGAATCCCCTTGTTTACTAAAGCTGCGAAGTTGTTTTTTTCGTAGATAAATCCAGTTTGAGACATGATTTTTACGACTGGTGCCATTGTTAGAGAGTAAAAACTTGCAGAGAGAGAGAGTAATTGCTTTTGAGAAAGAGAGAAGTTAGAGCAGATGATTTGAGAAAGATAAAAGAAAAGCAATAAAAATGAATTACGCTTTTATACTATCTCAAAAATAACTGTCAAAAATAATAAAGTAAAATAAAGTGACCAATAACCGTTTTAAAAATAAACTGTAAAAATTCCATTAATTATCCGTCGTGTTATGCTTACAAACTGTAAGTATACTCTATGGATAATATTCAGAGAATCAACGGCTAAAAATAAGACAATTCGACGGATGAGGATAAATCAGTTATCCGTCGAGTCATAAAATATTCCAGAAAAATAATTGATTTTATTAACAAATAGTATACTGACGGATGATCAAACTCGATGGATAATGATCATCCGTCGAGATGTAAATTTTGACTTAGCCAAAATTTCATCCAAGACTGAAAAATTAATTAAATTTCTGGCTATATTATAACTTGCAAATTATCTGTAAAGATTGAAGAGTAATTTAGCACACCTAACTCACTTACCAACCTTAAAAAGGTGGATTCATCCAGTGGCTTGGTAAATATATCTGCAAGCTTTTTTTCACTTGGAACAAAATCTAGTTCCACAGTACCATTCATTACATGTTCTCTTATGAAGTGGTACTTGATGTCTATGTGTTTTGTTCTTGAATGCTGTACTGAATTTTCAGTGATGGCAATTGCACTTGTGTTATCACAAAAAATAGAAATTCTTTCCACTTGGAGACCATAGTCTAACAATTGGTTTTTCATCCATAAAATCTGTGCACAGCAACTGCCAGCAGCAATATATTCAGCTTCAGCTGTAGAAGTAAAAACTGAATTTTGCTTTTTACTGAACCATGACACAAGCTTGTTTCCCAAAAATTGACAGGTTCCTGTTGTACTTTTTCTATCAATTCTACAACCTGCATAATCTACATCTGAATAACCAGTTAGATCAAAATCAAAATCTCTTGGGTACCAAATGCCAAGTTTTGGTGTTCCCTTGAGATATCTGAAAATTCTCTTAATAGCTACTAAGTGAGATTCTCTAGGATCAGCCTGAAATCTAGCACAAAGACATGTAGCAAATATTATATATGGCCTACTAGCTGTTAAGTACAGAAGTGAGCCAACCATGCCCCTATAACTTGAAATATCCACAGACTTTTCAGTAGTGTTTAATTCAAGCTTAGTTGCAGTGGCCATGGGAGTTTTTGCAGATGTGAAATCCATTAGATCAAACTTCTTTAAAAGGTCATAAATGTATTTAGTTTGACTAATGAATATTCCATCACTAACTTGCTTAACTTGCAAACCAAGAAAGTAAGTTAGTTCTCCCATCATACTCATTTCATACTTACTTTGCATCAATTTGGCAAACTTTTTACAAAGTTTCTCATCTGTAGAGCCAAAAATAATGTCATCTACATAAATTTGAACAAGTATACTAGAGTCATTAACATTTCTAAAGAATAAAGTTTTGTCAACAGTACCTCTTGTAAAATGATTCTCTAAAAGGAACTTTGACAAAGTGTCATACCAGGCTCTAGGTGCTTGCTTCAGTCCATAAAGTGCTTTCAAAAGATAGTAAACATATTCTGGAAAATTTGGATCTTCAAAACCAGGAGGCTGACTGACATAGACTTCCTCCTCCAAATCTCCATTCAGAAAGGCACTTTTGACATCCATTTGATAGACCTTGAAATTGGCATGGGCTGCATATGCTAAGAAGATTCTTACGGCTTCAAGTCTTTTAACATGAGTAAATGTTTCATCAAAATATATTCCTTCTTGTTGAAAATAGCCCTTAGCAACCAATCTAGCTTTGTTCCTGACTACTATGCCATTTTCATCCATCTTGTTTCTGAATACCCATTTGGTGTCTATTGGATTCTTTCCTTTAGGCTTGGGTACCAGCTTCCAAACCTTATTCCTTTGAAATTGGTTTAGCTCCTCCTGCATAGCTAAAATCTAATCAGGATCCAACAAAGCTTCTTCTACCTTCTTTGGTTCTTCCTTAGATAGGAAACTGCTATATAGACATTCTTAAGGGTTTTTAGCACATAAACGCAACGAAAACGTAAATTTAAATCATAAAAAAAACGAAACCCTCCGCAGGATCCATGCGAAAAATAATATTTAATTCGTAGTTCAGTATGTTTACCTTAAGAAGCTTTACTTTAATGGAAAGATGGAGGTCTTTAATAGCGATCCAAAAATGATGAACGGAAATTCTTAGCAGCTGCTCCTCAAGTGTGAAGCACTCCACCGGTATCCACCAAGAAAACGATGTTATGAAGGAGGAGGAAATGGAGAGAATTAGGATTTTGTAAATCTTTTTGGTTGAGGCAAAAATATGGTCTATAATAGTATATTTATAGGCAAAATTTTCAGCTGAAAATTTTCCCATAAAATATTATTATTATTATTAACCCTTTATTATTCTCACTTATAATTAAAATACCTTTTAATTATTAATCCTTTTTCTAAACTCTTTAGAAATAATTCTCTCACTTGATTTAATTTCCAAAAATTAAATTCTTAATTAATAATATTAAGAACCTTTTCTTAATTAATTTATAATCAATTAAATCTCATTTAAGCAATTATTAAATTTTCCAATTAATTATTTATTTCATAAATAAATAATTATCAACCATTATTAATCAATTCCTCCACCATTAAATCATTCTCTTTTATGGTGTGACCCTGTAGGTTCAATATTAAGCCGGTAGTAGAAATAAATAATAATAAAACTATTTTATCATTATTTATATAAATTCTCTAATTCATTAAATATGATTAATTAATTAATCATATTTATTCTACATCGTTAGGGATACTTCTCAGCATATCGCGACTATCCAGATAATACGAATTCACTGCTTAGAATACCAAGAACCTATTCAGTGAATAGTTACCGTACAATCAATTCCTTTTACCCTGCAATGTCACGATTAAATACAAGGCATGGAACTTGTGTCAAGCCTATCTTATTTAATCACTTGCTTTCCCATTCACTATGCTTAGTTCTATTTAATGTAAATTAGAAACTCCTTTCTAATTTCATTCACTCTGGCCAGAGATTCCTGAACTAACATAAGTGGATCAGCATTGAACATTCTCTTCCTTCACTGGAAGGGATAGATCCTTTATTGATCATAAACTATCTTCGTGTACAAATTTCTATACCCAGTACAACCCTTATAATTGTCCCTTGATACTAAGAACTAAACCAAAGCATAGTTCAGTGTACACAAGATGACTATGATGACCTCAAGTCTAAGGATACTTGTACAACTATCACTATGTGAACAACTGCTGACACGTGAGTGAACTCCATCAGTTGTTCTGCTGTGTGAGTCATGTTCAGTGTACTTATTCTATAATAAGCACCTACATACTAGCTATAGTGTCACCACACAAATGTCTATGAGAACAGACATCCTTCATAATGAAGCAAGTATAGTATGTACCGATCTTTGCGAATTATTAATTACCAGTTAGTAATCCTACGACCAGGAACTATTTAAGTTTAAAGTTATCATCTTTTAGGTCTCATTATTATGATCTCATCACAATCCATAAAAAGCTTTACTCTAAACTGTGGTATATCTTATTTAAACATTTAAATAGATAGAGCCCGCAATAAAAACAAAACAAGTCTTTTATTAATATCAATGAAATCAAAACAGATTACATAAAGTTATTCCTAAATCCTTATACATGATTGGACTTAGAACATATCTCTTTCAATCTCCCACTTGTACTAAAGCCAATCACTCTGGTATCTAATACCTATCTTGTCTTTATGACGATCAAAGTGACTCTGAGAAAGTGGCTTTGTGAGTGGGTCTGCTTCGTTGTTATGTGTGTCAACTCTCTCGACGTTGACATCTCCTCTTTCAACAATCTCCCTAATCAGATGAAAGCGCCGCAGGACATGTTTGGAATTTCTAAGAGACCTAGGTTCCTTGGCTTGTGTTATTGCTGCGTTGTTATCACAATACAACACAATAGGCTCTTCAACGCTAGGAACAACTCCCAACTCAGAAACAAATTTCCTCATCCAAACGGCTTCTTTTGTAGCCTCACTTGTAGCTATATAAAATACAAGAAATGTTACTGCGCTCCCACTAACCTTCTTGTAGACACATGGTTCATCTATATTTTTGATAAAACCAAACTCTTTGATTGTCTCATCAAAACGGATGTTTCATCTACGAGAAGCTTGCTTTAAACCATATATGGTTCGCAGCAGCTTACACACTAGGTGTTCATTTCCCTTGGAAAGAAAACCCTCTGGCTATGTCATATACACTTCCTCCTCAAGTTCCCCATTGAGGAAGGCCATTTTCACGTCCATTTGCAAGATCTCATAGTCGTAGTAAGCAGCAATCGCAAGCAAAATCCGAATTGATTTTAACAGGGCTACAGGCGAAAAAGTTTCATCAAAGTCAATCCCTTGCCTTTGTTTAAATCCTTTTGCCACGAGCCTGGCCTTATAGGTCTCCACCTGGCCATCTGCTCCAATCTTTCTTTTGTATACCCACTTGCACCCAATAGGCTTAACACCTTCAGGCACCTCAACCAGAGTCCATACTTGGTTGGTATACATAGATTCCATTTCGGATTTCATGGCACTATGCCATTTCTCCGAGTCAATACTACTCATAGCCTCATTATAGGTCAAAAGGTCGTCATCATCAATGATTGACAACTTAGGTCAAAGGGTCGTCATCATCAATGATTGACAACTCATTGTTATTCTCAATGACAAGGCCATAATACCTCTCAGATTGGAGAGACACTCTCCCTGTCCTACGAATGGGCTGTTCCACAGAAGGTTGTTCAGTCTGAACAGGTGTTTCCACTTGATCCGTAGTAGTTTGTGCTTCTTGAACTTCATCAAGTTCAATTTTGCTCCCACTGTTTCCTTCAAGGATAAACTCCTTTTCCAAGAAGGTAGCATGTCTGGAGACAAACACCCGATGATCGGTGTAAAAGTAATACTCTAAAGTCTCTTTAGGATATCCCACAAAATTATATTTTATGGATCGAGATTCCAGCTTATTTGGGTCAACTTTCTTGACATAAGCTGGATATCCCCAAATCTTAACATGTTTAAGACTCGATTTCCTTTCTTTCCATATCTCATATGGTGTTTGAGGAACAGATTTGGAAGGCACCTTATTCAGTAAATATGCTGAGGTTTCCAATGCATAACCCCATAGGAATACTGGAAGATTCGCATAGCTCATCATGGACCGAACCATGTCTAACAAAGTTCGATATCTCCTTTCAGATACCCCATTCAACTGTGGAGTATATGGAGGAGTCCACTGGGAGACTATACCATTTTCTTTGAGATAAGCTAGAAACTCTCCATTCAAGTATTCACCACATCGATCTGACCGAAGAGTTATAATACTGTGTTTGGTTTGTTTCTCCACTTCATGTTTATATTCTTTGAACTTTTCAAAGGCTTCAGACTTGTGTTTCATCAAATACACATATCCGAATCTAGATCTATCATCTATGAAAGTAATGAAGTACGAAAATCCACCCATGGCTTGCGTAGACATTGGTCCACATACATCTGTGTGTACCAATCCTAGCAAATCTGCAGCCCTCTCTCCATGTCCACTAAATGGAGATTTGGTCATTTTACCCAATAGACAAGACTCGCATGTAGGATATGATTCAAAATTAAAGGGGTCAAGTAACCCTTCCTTATGTAATATCCGCAGTCTATTTTCACTAATATGACCTAGCCTACAGTGCCATAAATAGGTCAGATTTTCATCATCTCATTTTCTTTTATTAGTTTGTTCAATATGAAGTAAATCATGCTCTACGTCACATATATACAGACCATTATTTAAAATGCCACGTCCAAAAAGAACATTATCTCTAAGGATAGAACATTCATTATTCTTAATAATAAATGAAAAACCATCCACATCCAACATAGGAATAGAAATAATATTCCTCACAATAGAGGGAACGTAATAACAATTATTCAAAATAATAGTCTTGCCCGTAGGCATATGTAAACTAAATGATCCTACAGATATGGCCGCAACCCTTGCTCCATTGCCCATACGTAGAATCACCTCATCTTTTTCAAGAGTCCTACTTCCCTTTAGTCCTTGCAACGAATTGCAAATATGAGAACCACATGCGGCATCTAATACCCAAGTAGAAATTTGACCTAGTGACATATTAACTTCGATCATGAACATGCCTGAATCAGAAGCGGTAGTCTCACTACCCTTCTTCTTCAATTCTGCAAGGTAAACCTAGCACTTCCTCTTCCAGTGCCCCAACTTGTTACAGTAAAAACAAACAGCTAAATTAGGACCAGTCAACTTGTGAGCATCTAGTATGCTCCAGAGTGATAGTGCAGAAGACATGACGAATATAGTAAATCTGTAAATGATAAATACATAACAACACTTAGCAAATATTCAATTTCATTTCAAAACACTATATGAATCGAGTCTTTATTCATAAACGTCTCCCACTAGTTTATCTAATTTTTTCAACCCCCTAAGTGAAAATTAAGCATTCATAATGCTAGTGGGAATAGGGATCCTACATTCCATCACACAACCTCGGTTGTGGCACGAAACGTCATGAGATGTTCAATAGGCAGACAACTCTTGTCAATTACATCTTATGTTATTCCCTAATATAAGTTTAGCCTCTTGAATAATTGAGTCACGGCTGTGGCATGACAAACTCAATATTCTAAGTCAAGTCTAACCCAACATTTCGTACAATTGAATTAGTCTCCAACGGCCCACGGCTATAGCACGTACCGACCTTTAGATTCTAATTCAATGTACACATCTCTATGTAATAGACAAGTATTTCTTATTTCGAAATCAAAGCCCTCGGCTGTAGCACGAAACGACAATGATTTAAAAATAAGAACCACTTTCTACCATGTTAGAAGGCTATAACCGACACAAGCCCATTGTGTCATTGGCCAATTACTACTTGATATTATTTAATTTTAGAGGGATTATATTATGTTACAATCATAATCATATTATAAAGAGATTCATCCTTTTAAATTAAATATTTCAAATCAATAATCGATAATCAGATGATTCCCAGATCGGGTGGAGCATTGTCAAGAGGCGTCACTTAATAACCATTTCTTACAGATAGAAATCTGTTGTTGACAGAATCATCCTTTCTCTAAATATTGAAAATTCATATTTAATTACGTGTTTCATAAACACAAGAATCTCATGATCGTATTCATAATATTTATTGTTAAGGAAAGAAACGATTCCTATTCTAGATTTTCTAGAGCACGCCTTATATTGATTTAAGTTCACCTAAATCTATCATCGCATGGTAAACATAGGCATATATCTCATATATAAAATTAAATAAACAAGTAAATGTAAAGTGCAATAAAGTAAATATGTTTGGTTATGGCCCCATCCTATGTGATCTTTATCAAGCTCATGATAAAGATCAAGGTCAATCTAATATGGTGATGAAAATAAATACAACTACTTATTACATAAGTCTTCTTCTCTGTTTAGACTTCTTGTATGCCTCGTCTTCTTCTTTGTATCAACTCCATTGGATAGCCTTCTTGAGTCTTCAATTACATTACATGATTGAAAGTAAAACTAATCTAATGAACTTACAAGAATAACTCGAGTTACATTCGAGATTTATGATTACAAAGATTGACGACATGCAAGTCATATTTAAAACCAAAACCAAAACCATTACACTAAGGTCGAAAAGCCATAACCATCCACCATGCTCATACAACACATAAAACCATGTTAAAACACATAATCTGATCTTAACATATCATATTATCCATGATCTAATCATAAAAAAAATATGACAAAAATCAGAAAAATCAGAATCAAATCAGAAAAACAAGAATCACTGTTTACGGGCAGTAAACGACGTCAAACGCCTTAAAGACGAGTCGTTGATAGATTTAACTATCAGTTTTGTTCAGACGCTCGTTTACTTATGGAATAGGGTATTCGTTTGCGTAAATCGGACACCAGACCCAGATTTCAGCAAATCTGCAGCAGCCAATTCAGAATCCGTATCTAATATGATTCTCATAATTATAACAAACATAAATCATGTATATATCAGTATATATAGAGTACATAATCATCTTATGATTATACAACTCACATGAATATCATATATTCAAAACCATACATATATAAGCATATTATATCAACATCAAATCATGGCGAATCACGTACATGCTCATATATCGAAAACAGTTAAACACATAAACGAATTAATTTTTTTTTGAAAGTAGCTCTGATGCCATTGAAGGGTTTTTAGCACATAAACGCAACGAAAACTTAAATTTAAATCCTAAAAAAAACCGAAACCCTCCGCAGGATCCATGCGAAAAATAATATTTAATTCGTAGTTAAGTATGTTTACCTTAAGAAGCTTTACGTTAATGGAAAGATGGAGGTCTTTAATAGCGATCCAAAAATGATGAACGGAAATCCTTAGCAGCTGTTCCTCAAGTATGAAGCACTCCACCGGTATCCACCAAGAAAACGATGTTATGAAGGAGGAGGAGATGGAGAGAATTAGGGTTTTGTAAATCTTTTTGGTTGAGGCAAAAATAGGGTCTATAATAGTATATTTATAGGAAAAATTTTCTGCTGAAAATTTTCCCATAAAATATTATTATTATTATTAACCCTTTATTATTCTCACTAATAATTAAAATACCTTTTAATTATTAATCCTTTTTCTAAACTCTTTAGAAATAATTCTCTCACTTGATTTAATTTCCAAAAATTAAATTCTTAATTAATAATATTAAGAACCTTTTCTTAATTAATTTATAATCAATTAAATCTCATTTAATCAATTATTAAATTTGTTAATTAATTATTTATTTCATAAATAAAAAATTATCAGCCATTATTAATTAATTCATCCACCATTAAATCATTCTCTTTTATGGTGTGACCCTGTAGGTTCAATATTAAGCCGGTAGTAGAAATAAATAATAATAAAACTATTTTATCATTATTTATATAAATTCTCTAATTCATTAAATATGATTAATTAATTAATCATATTTATTCTACATCGTGAGGGATACTTCTCAGCATATCGCGACTATCCGGATAATACGAATTCACTGCTTAGAATACCAAGAACCTATTCAGTGAGTAGTTACCTTACAATCAATTCATTCTACCCTGCAATGTCACGATTAAATACAAGGCATGGAACTTGTGTCAAGCCTATCTTATTTAATCACTTGCTTTCCCATTCACTATGCTTAGTTCTATTTAATGTAAATTAGAAACTCCTTTCTAATTTCATTCACTCTGGCCAGAGATTCCTGAACTAACATAAGTGGATCAACATTGAACATTCTCTTCCTTCACTGGAAGGGGTAGATCCTTTATTGATCATACACTATCTTCGTGTACAAATTCCTATACCCAGTAGATCCCTTATAATTGTTCCTTGAGATTAAGAACTAAACCAAAGTATAGTTCAGTGTACACAAGATGACTATGATGACCTCAAGTCTAAGGATAACTGTACAACTATCACTATGTGAACAACTGCTGACACGTGAGTGAACTCCATCAGTTGTTCAGCTGTGTGAGTCATGTTCAGTGAACTTATTCTATAATAAGCACTTACATACTAGCTATAGTGTCACCACACAAATGTCTATGAGAACAGACATCCTTCATAATAAAGCAAGTATAGTATGTACCGATCTTTGCAGATTATTAATTACCAGTTAGTAATTCTACGACCAGGAACTATTTAAGTTTAGAGTTATCATCTTTTAGGTCTCATTATTATGATCTCATCACAATCCATAAAAAGGTTTACTCTAAATTGTGGTATATCTTATTTAAACATTTAAATAGATAGAGCCCACAATAAAAACAAAACAAGTCTTTTATTAATATCAATAAAATCAAAACAGATTACATAAAAGTTATTCCTAAATCCTCATACATGATTGGACTTAGGACATATCTCTTTCACATTCTTCCTGAGTTGCTCTCCTTGTTTGAACTCTAGAAGATACATCACCAATGATGAGCTCAAAGGGATGATCCTTTGTCCATTTCCTTTGTTGAGGTAGATTAGCTCTAGATGAAGAGGCCTCATTGTTGTCTTGATGTGTGATTGAGTTTTGATTATTAGAAACTCCCCCCTGAGTTTATGGATCTTTGATTAGAGAAAGGGGAACTTTCTGTAGGTGATCTATTCTGACTTTCAGCTTCTTTTGATGACCCGACGGATGGTGAATTTTGAGTACCGACGGATGAAGCTGGTTGTCTCCCGAAGGATAAAGCAGATTGTCTCCTGACGGATGAAGCATTTTGCAACTCGACAGATGTTGAATTTTGTGCTTCATTGGTAGTGGTTTTTTCTGCATTATCCTTTGATACTGTTTCTTGATCACTTTCATCATCATTGTCATCACTAACCATCTCCACATTGTCAAATTTGAGGTTGTCATGGTAATCTCCATCTTGCAGTCCTTCAATCTTTTTATCATCAAACACAACATATATTGATTCCACAACAATGTTGGTTCTCAGATTGTAGACTCTGTATGCTTTACCAATAACATATCCAACAAAAACTCCTTCATCTGCTTTAACATCAAACTTCCCATTCTGATCAGTTTGATTTCTCAAGCTATAACATTTGCAGCCAAAGACATGAAGAAAATTTAGAGTTGGCTTCTTGTTCTTGAACAATTGATAGGGAATCATGCATTTTGCTTGATTAACCAGTGTAGCATGCAGTATTTTCAGTTTCAGCCCAAAAATATGTTGGTAACTTAGATTCTTCAAGCATTGTCCTTGCAGCTTCAATCAGTGATCTGTTCTTTCTTTCTACTACTCTATTTTGTTGTGGAGTTCTTGCTACTGAAAACTCATGCAAAATCCCATTTTCTTCACAAAATGCTCTCATGGCAGAATTCTTGAACTCAATTCCGTTGTCACTCCTGATTCTTCTAACTTTGAAATCGGGATGATTGTTGACTTGCCTTATGTGATTGATGATGATTTCACTAGCCTCATCTTTGGACTTAAGGAAATATGTCCAAGAGAACTTTGAGAAATCATCTACAATTACTAGGCAAAATCTTTTCCTTGAGATGGACAACACATTTACTGGACCAAACAAATCCATGTGTAGCAGTTGCAAAGGTTCTTCAATTGTTGAATCAAGCTTCTTTCTGAATGATGTTTTAATTTGCTTTCCCTTTTGGCAAGCATCACACAGTCCATCCTTAGAAAACTCCACTTGAGGAATGCCTCTAACCAGTTCTTTCTTTACAAGTTTATTCATGGTCTTGAAGTTTAGATGTGATAGCTTCTTGTGCCATAGCCAACTTTCATCTTGACTTGCTTTACTGAGACGACAAGTAACAGATTCTGCATTTGATGAGTTACAGTCAGCTAGGTACACATTCCCTTTTCTCACTCCAGTGAGAACCACTTTGTTGCTTCTTTTGTTTGTCACAACACAGGCTTCTGAGTTGAAGGTTACTGAATTGTCTCTGTCACACAGTTGGATGATGCTCAACAAATTATGCTTGAGACCATCCACTAAGGCAACCTCCTCAATGATGACATTGTCTTTTGAAATCAAGCCATATCCCACAGTATAACCCTTACTGTTATCTCCAAAAGTAATACTTAGGCCAGCTCTCTCCTTGAACTCTGTGAGCAGGGTAGAATCACCAGTCATGTGTCTTGAACAACCACTATCCAAGTACCACAGATTCTTTCTGTTTCCCTGCACACATTAAAATCAAATCAAGTTGATTTTGGTACCCAAGTTTCCTCGGGTCCTGCCTTGTTAGATTTCTTTTTCTGTTTCTTAGGTTTGATCTCATTTGACTTGGAGATATTAGATTCATCCTTAGTCATTTGAGTTGGACCTTTGAAACCATTCATTGCAACAGAATTATCATGCACATTTTGATTAACAGGAAATGGCATGCTATTAGTAAACATGTTATTCCAGTAGGGCATGCTAAATGGCATTTGAGGTATACTAAATGCAACATAATAAGGATTAGGTGCAAATGGTATATTAGCAAATTGTGCATTCATATTCTGTGTAAACATAGCATTCATAGGCATAGAAGGCATGACATTCATGTTGGGAAAAGAGGTGGCACAAATATGGAAGTAGGCATGGCATTTTTGCAATTAACAGACAGATGATTTACACTACCACACTTAACACAGATTTTTCTTGGAGCATACTTATCAGGTGTGTAGTTGTTATGCTTGTTAATCCCTACTTTACCATTTCTATTGTTTTTCCTTTTAGCCTCTGTTTTAACCTCAATCTTTTCTAGTCTGTCATTCAATTGCTTGATAGACAGATGACCAACATTCACTTTCTTCTCCTTCCTCACTTGACTAGATTCTCCTGAAATGAAGTTTTTGGAAACTGATCCATACTTTTTATTTAACTTGGCAAGTTTGGCTTTACTCACATGTTTGCTCACAGCCGACGGATGAGGGTTTATATCACTCGACGGATAATCCTTTTGATTATCCAAAGGATGACTCTCATCATCCGTCGAGTTAATATCTGTTAGCACTCCTTCAATCAAATTGGATTCTAGCTTCTCCTTATTCTTCTTCAAGGCTGCATCACAAAAGGACTCAATACCTTGAACTTTGGTGATTTGAGCATGAACATCTCTAGATGTTTTCCATGCCTTAATCAGCTCATGTTCTCGTTCAAGCTGCTTCTTCAAGATCTCTTCTTTCTTCAAGGACTCAGTTAAATCATCCTTAGCAATTTTACACTCAATTCTCAATTTTTCAAATTCAATAAACTGAGATTCTAGCACATTATTCCTCTCACTTAAAAACAAATTATTTTTTTTTATTTTAGCATTTTCCTTAGTAGGAGACTTAAGTGTAACACGCAAATGATATAATTCTATAGACATGTCATCTATTGCATCATTACACTCAGCTTTAGATAAATGTGCAAAGTTAGTGGTGATTACCTGATTGTTTGAAGAACTTATCTCTGTTTTATCAGACTTAGCCATTAGGGCTAGATTGACATAGCTGACATCCTCATCCTCATCCAGACCATATGCTGCCCAGTCATTTTCTTGTGTAATGAAAGCCCTTTCCTTTTGTTTGAGCAACTCAAAATATTTCTGTTTATAATCCACAGGCTCAAACTTCTTCTTGCTGGAATCTGACTTTCTACACTCACTGGCAAAATGCCCTGCCAAGCCACATTTGAAACATTTGAATTTTGATTTATCCACCATGTTTTTATTTGGCTTAGCTGCTCCAAAGTTCTTCTTAAACTTGAGCTTGGAAAATCTTCTGGAAAAAAATGCTAGATGATCATCAATATCCTCCATGTCATCTTGGCTCAAAGAATCTTCATTTTCTACTACCAGCCCCTTGCCTTTGTTTTCACAGACCTTTGAAGTAGACTCAACAGCTTCTATCTCCATCTCCTTCTCTTTCTCTAACTCAGCAACCAGTGCAATGGACCCTCCTTTCTTCCTCCCTTTCTCCATTCTTTCATCTTGCTCTATTTCAAGCTCATAAGTCTTTAGAATGCCATACAGTCTCTCTAGTATAAATTCCTTGTATTCTTGTGAATTTCTCAAGGAGACTGTCATTGGTTTCCATTCTTTTGGTAGGGATCTCAGAAACTTGAGGTTAGAATCTTTGGTTTGGTAGACTCTTCCATGCAGCTTTAGAGCATTTAGTAGCTTTTGAAATCTACTAAAGATATTAGTGAGAGTTTCACCTTCTTCAAAGTGGAAATGCTCCTATTGCTGAATTAGTAACTGCATCTTGTTTTCTCTAACTTGTTCAGTGCCATCACAGATAATCTGAATAGTATCCCAAACTTCCTTGGAAGATTTGCAATTGATGATGTTGCCAAATATGTCACCATCAACTCCATTGAACAGAATATTCATGGCCTTCTTGTCTTTCCTAACTTGTTCAATATCAGGATCTGACCATTCATGCCTTGGCTTAGGAACTGATGGCTTGTTTCCAGTTGCAGCTCTCATTGGTACATGAGGGCCTCTCTCTATGCAATCCACATAGACCTCATCTTGAGAAAGTAAATGGAGATGCATCTTTACCTTCCAGTGATGGTAATTATCTTTGTCTAGAAAAGGAATCTTGACTCCAACATCCTTCTTGTTCATCTTGCTGTTTGTTGTGATCTTTAAACTCTTTGTTCTTTAAGAGCGTGCTCTGATACCAATTGTTAGTCCCTAACAATGCAACAAGAATTACAGAAGGGGGGGGGGTTGAATGGAATTCTTGAAACTTTTTCTGAATTATAAAATGTTCTAACTTAAAATATATATATGACAGTGTTTTGATTTGCAAAGTGCGGAATAACAAGTTAAATATGAATCAAAACACAAAGTGATAAAAACACAAGTCTTTAAAACTTTCTGGTGGATTAAAATGTATCCACCATATATATATATATCAAGATAACTCTATGAAGTTTGAATAGCTCACAGCTGCTTACAAATAAGAACAACTAAACTTACAGAGAAATGCTAAGGATAAAGCTTACAAATGTTTCTCTGAGAAAATACTTGCTTATTCTTCTTGTTGTTCTAATTGCTACTCTTGGTTTATATATCACCAAGATTACACAGTAATAAGACAAGATAATAAAATAAAACCTATCAAGTCTAATACTATGCTACTTCATTACTCTATTCCAGCATCTTTGAATATCTTCATAATAACATGGAAATGGCAATGCTTATTTTTCATAAAAACCCAGTTGAATAGGCTTCCACATTCCTTTTGCATACACTCGACGCATGTGACTGTGTTGTCACTGTCAACAAATGTTCAAATTGATTATCCGTCGGGTACATGATCATCCGTCGGGTTGCCTTGTTGATCATCGGTCGGGTATCTTTGTTGATCATCCGTCAGGTAGCTATTTGGCACTTGACTTCATTTCATTTATGCAGAATTATAAGACATCATCTATGTACAATTAATCAACCTATTCTACATATCTAATTAAAGTCAACATGACTTATATGCTACTACAGAATCTAAATAAAGGTGTTTGCAGAAATATGCTTCATGATTTATTATTACACAAGCTACTCACTCGATGGATAACAAATCATCATACGTCGGGACTATATTGAGTCATCCGTCGGGAATATATTCCTTATCCATCAACTGCTACATTTTTCACTAAGTTAAATCTACTAAGGTGTTTTGTTAATGAAATCATCAAGTTCACAACATATTCACAACAATGTTCAATTTTTTTTTCGCGGATACTTGGATCTGTACCCTTCAAACATGGTGTTAGATAAAATTTATCTGATACCCAATTTTCGCGAAAATAAAAAAAAGTGTTTGAATTTAGACCCGTTTATGTATTTTAAATATTTACGAATATATTAGAAACTCAAAAGTAATAGTAAAACTAATACTTTCACTGGAGAAACTCATAAAAATAATAATACGAGAAAATGATATTTTTTGTTTAAATATAGTAAATAAATAATTTAAATTATATAAATAACATAAATTTAATTTGAAAATATTAATCACCTAAATTTAACTGTAGGGTCCTAGTCCCTAACAATCACTCGTTAGGAACCCTTTATCCAACACGCTGTTTCTTGACCATTGGATCAAGTTTTTTCAAAAGCCGGGATTAAAAAAAAGTTATGCCAAGAAAGATGCTCCGCTGAAAATTTTAGCGGAAAGAGAAAATACCTAACTTACTCACAAACATAAAACAACAGCTACAAAACACTACTAAAATGTTTTGAATATTTAAACTCAGTAAACAAAATTTACAAATATATTTTAAAAACTCAAATATGAAAAAATTAAGATAACATAAAAAGTCAAAATAAATAATATCAAATTTCTGGTAAAAGAGTATGCTAGAGATTGAGAGCAGTAAAATATAACAAAGAGGTGGGTGGATGTGTTTCTTTGGATTTTAATTAACTTTGAAAGTATTTGGCTTTAATTGAACAAAGCAGATATGAATTTGTAGAGATAAATTGTTAAACAGTAAGCACACCAACAAGATATCAAAAACTCACTTGATTGTATTAATCAAATTTGTTTCGCTATAAATATGTGTTCTTGAAAATAAGAACTCAACTACAAATCTTGAGAGAGAATACAAGATTTTTCTAGATCTTTTTTTGTTAATTCTAAACTAAGGACTCGTGCATGCTTTATAGACCAACATCACGAGTTTACAAAACTTGCACTAAAATCTACTAACACATTTTCTAAAGCTATCATGTCTATTTCCATTTTTAGTGTTAGATATATTTGATAATGTCATGGCTAATATGTTTTATGTTTAGATTTCAGATCTTATTTGAACAGAACAAATCAGTACTTAACTGATCAGTACTTATACTGGAAGTCAGAACTTAAGGGATATCAGTACTTATGTTATCAGGAGATAGATATCAGAACTTAAGTGCTGAAGGACGATCAGATAAGGACAGTAGCTGATTAAAGTTAAGAAGATCAAGATAAACATAAGAAGAGATATGCATGAAGAAGGAATTCCGTGAAGAATGGAATACTTGGAATAGAAGATATCTGATTGATATATTTTAGGAAGCAGAATTATATTCCATATCAATTAGCGAATATCTTGTAACTGTGTAGTATATAAACACAGAAATAGAGTTTACACTATATGTGTTATCATTATCGAGAATATTATTTAGTATAACTCTAGCAGCTCTCGTGATATTTTGTTCATCACTGAGAGATAACAGTTCCAGATTGTAACAGAGTTTATTGTTTAAATAAAGTTTGTTTTCTGTTACATAAGTTCTTGAAGTTCGATTTGATTGTGATAAACACTGTATTCACCCCCTCTACAGTGAAAGTGTGACCTAACAAGTGGTATCAGAGCTATCTGTTAACACACATACAGTTAAAGATCCAAACACAGTCATGTCTGACACAGAAACTCCAACTAAGCCTACCAAAACTGAGGAATCATCAAAGACATCAATTCAGAGTCGATATGAGACTATCAGAGTTCCCATATTGAGACCATCTGAATATCCCATATGGAAGGTAAGGATGACCATGTTTCTGGAAGCAACAGATCCAGAATACCTTGATAGAATCAGGGAAGGGCCTCACAAACCTACCAAGCTCGCTGTTGTAGTTCCAGGTGAAGCAGCAATGACCGTACCGAAGGAAAAGAATGATTACACTGCTGAAGATATAGCATCTATTGCTAAGGATGCCAAGGTACGTCACTTATTGCATAGTGCCATTGATAATGTAATGTCAAACAGGGTAATCAACTGCAAGACTGCTAAGGAGATATGGGATGCACTGGAGACAAGGTGTCAAGGAACTGAAACAGTTAAGAAGAACAGGAAGACAATACTCACTAGAGTATGAACACTTTGACTCTAGGACTAATGAGTCATTGACTGATGTGTATGAAAGATTTGTCAAACTCTTGAATGACTTGTCATTGGTTAATAAGGAGTATGATCTTGAAGATACAAATCTCAAATTCCTGTTAGCTCTTCCTGAATGTTGGGATTTGAAGGCAACAACAATAAGAGACAACTACAATCTTGATGAAACAACTCTTGATGAAATCTATGGAATGCTCAAGACTCATGAACTTGAGATGGAACAAAGAAGCAAGAGAAAAGGAGGAAAGTCAAGGACAGTTGCTCTCAAGGTTGAAGAGGAATCCCCCAAACCACCTTCCTCAAAGAAAGATAAGGGTAAAGCTCTTATCATAAAATCTGATACTGAGTCATCAAGTTCTGAGAGTGATGATGACTCAGATTCTGAAAGCTTGCCTGAAAATGATGCTGATGAGGAGATGATGAAGCTGTGTGCTCTTATGGTGAAAGGAATCACAAAGATTGCATACAGGAAGTTCAGGAAGGGAAAGAAGTTTTCCAGGAAAGGCATAAGTTCTGATAAGAAGAATTTCAGAAGATCTGAAGGAAAAGGAGGAAAGTCTGACAGAGGAGATTATGCTAATGTTAAATGTTATAATTGTGGTGAGAAAGGCCACATATCTCCTGAGTGCAAGAAGACCAAGAATGACAAAGGCAAAGCTCTTGTCACAAAGCAGAAAAGCTGGACAGACACCTCAGACTCTGAAAGTGAGGAGAACTATGCATTGATGGCAAATGCTGAAAAATCAAGTTCTGAGAGCAGTTCTGAAACTGCTGAAACAAAGGTACCTCAGACTACTTATGCTTTTCATACTGATGATATTAATGAGTTGAGAAGATATCTTAAAACCATGTTTGTTAGTTATAGAGATCAAACTTTAACATGTGAAAGATTAACTTCTGAAAATCTTGCTTTTAAGAAAAGAAACAATTTCTTAGAAAAAGAGTTAGTCATGTTTCATCAAACTCAGAAGGATAGAGATGATGCTTTTTATGTTAGGGATGAAGTGCTAAAAATGAATGAATCTCTAAAAACTGAGTTAGAAAAGGAGAGAGAGATTATCAGAACTTGGACTAACTCTGGCAAAGCAACTCAAAATTTGCTAAGCAGTGGAAACTGGAAAGAGGGCTTAGGTTATGAAGAAAATAATGAAAAAGGAACTGAAGAAATTAAGCCTGTTGATAAGCAAAAGCCGAAGTTAAAACCTGTTAAGTTTGTAACTGAAAAATCCGAAACTGAGAAATCAGAAGTTCAAAAGGAATTAGCTTCTGACAAACTAAAACAGGAAAAGACAGCTGAAGTTAACATAGGCTTAATGACAAAGAAGCAGCTTAAGCATAAGCTGAAAGATGTTAAGAATGCAAACAAGGTAAAATCACCTAGGAAAAACAGGAATGGAAAGGAAGGTGTGAATAAAAGCAATAACTATAAATCTATTCCTGATGCTCCTAGGAAAGCATGTTATAACTGTGGAAGTTCTAACCATCTGGCTTCTTTTTGCAGGAAGAATAAGAATATTAACTCCTTATCTACAAAGTCAGGAGTTAAGAGTCAGTCTGTTAGATACAAACCACAAAATCCTTGTTTTCATTGTGGTAGTTTATGGCATTCCATTTATACTTGTAAGGAATATCATAGTTTGTACTATGATTATTATCAAATAAAACCTTCTTTAAAGAAAGTTTCTGTTGTTCCTTCTAGTATAAGTTCTGATAAGAAAACTGTTAACATAAAATCTGATGTTAAATCCGCTGCAAATGTTAACAAACCTAAAAAGGCCAAAGGATCCAAGCAAGTCTGGGTCCTTAAAACTAATAATTAGTGGTCTTTTTGATTGCAGGGCAACAGGAAAAATATTTTAGTTCTGGACAGTGGATGTTCAGGACACATGACTGGAAATAAGGCCCTGCTATCAGACTTTGTGGAGAAAGCTGGCCCAAGTGTTTCTTATGGAGATGGCAACATTGGAAAAACTTTGGGATATGGCAATATCAATCTTGGGAATGTCATCATTAAAGATGTAGCTCTAGTCTCAGGACTTAAACACAACTTACTGAGTATAAGTCAAATCTGTGACAGAGGTTATCATGTTGATTTCTTTGCAGAACATTGTGAAATAGTTAGTAAATCTAAAGGAAAAATTGTTCTGAAGGGATTCAGGCGTGGTAACATTTATGAAGCTAAGCTTTCAACAAGTTCTGATGGTTCTGCAATCTGTTTAGTGAGTAGAGCCTCAACTGAAGAAAGCTGGAATTGGCACAAGAAACTCTCTCATTTAAACTTCAACAAGATAAATGAACTGATCAAGAAAGATCTTGTGAGAGGACTGCCAAAATCAGTGTTTGTTCCTGATGGTCTTTGTGACTCATGTCAGAAGGCTAAACAAAGAAAATCTTCATTCAAGAGCAAGACTGAATCATCAATTCTTGAGCCTTATTATCTACTTCATGTTGATCTATTTGGTCCAGTGAATGTCATGTCTATTGCAAAGAAGAAATATGCGTTGGTCATAGTAGATGAGTTCACCAGATACACATGGGTGTATTTCTTGCACACAAAAAGTGAAACTGCATCTATCCTGATTGATCATGTCAAACATCTGGATAAATTGATCAAAGATTCTGTGAAAATTTTGAGGAGTGATAATGGCACTGAATTCAAGAATTTGATAATGGAAGAGTTCTGCAAAAATCATGGAATAAAGCAAGAATTTTCTGCTCCTGGAACTCCACAGCAAAATGGAGTTGTTGAAAGGAAGAATAGAACTCTAATTGAAGCTGCACGAACAATGCTTGAAGAAGCAAAGCTTCCAACCTATTTCTGGGCTGAAGCTGTGCAGACTGCTTGTTTTACTCAAAATGCAACACTCATTAACAAGCATGGAAAAACACCATATGAGATGGTGAAGAACAAGAAGCCAAATCTCATATACTTTCATGTATTTGGATGTAAATGTTTTGTTCTCAAGACTCATCCTGAACAGCTATCCAAGTTTGATCTAAAAGCTGATGAGGGAATCTTTGTAGGATATCCACTTTCTACAAAAGCCTTCAGAGTCTATAATTTGAGAACAAAAGTGGTCATGGAATCTATCAATGTCTCTTTTGATGACAAGAAGATCACTGGACTTGAAGATTGCATTGATCATGATAAGCTGAGATTTGAAAATGAAGATTCATATTCTGATATCTCAAGTCCTGACAGTCTAAGTCCTGATACTGTAAATTCTGATGGATTAAACTCTGATGTTATTGAAACTGTGGTGACTACGTCAAAGGAAGATGCACCAATGCAGGGGGAGCATACTCAAGATATTATCACATCTCAAGAAGCATCAGAACATACATCTGGCTCTTCAAATTCTGATTCGTCAAGTTCTGATAAGCCAAGTACTGACAGTGCTGAAAATCTAAATACTGAAGGATCCAACTCAGAGAGCATAGTTTCAGGGGGAGCATCAGAAAATGAAACCGAAGACAGCATGAATCATGGGGGAGCATCCAGTTCTAGAGAAAATCTTCCATCTGCAAGGAAGTGGACAAAATCACATACACCTGATTTAATAATTGGAAATCCTGAGGCAGGTGTCAGAACTAGAACAGGTACTTCGAATGAATGTCTTTACAATTCTTTTCTCTCTCAGTCTGAGCCAAAGAAAGTGGAAGAAGCTCTTCAAGATGCTGATTGGGTGCAAGCAATGCAGGAAGAGTTGAATGAATTTGAAAGAAACAAAGTCTGGACCTTAGTGCCAAGACCCAAGAATAGATCGGTTGTTGGTACAAAGTGGGTATTCAGAAACAAAACTGACAGTGATGGCATAATTGTAAGGAACAAGGCAAGGCTGGTTGCAAAAGGATATTCTCAACAGGAGGGAATTGACTATGATGAAACATTTGCTCCAGTTGCTAGGTTAGAAGCCATAAGGATATTCATGGCTTATGCTGCTCACAAAAAGTTTACTGTCTTTCAAATGGATGTGAAAAGTGCTTTTCTCAATGGAGAATTGGAAGAGGAAGTATATGTTGAACAACCTCCAGGCTTTGTAGATTCCAAACATCCAGATTATGTCTACAGGCTTGATAAAGCACTTTATGGACTTAAGCAAGCTCCAAGAGCATGGTATGAGACTTTAGCTCAGTTTCTTCTGGAAAGTGGATTCAACAGAGGAACTATTGACAAAACATTGTTCTATCTCAATCATGGCAAGGACTTACTTCTGATCCAGATTTATGTTGATGATATCATTTTTGGGTCTCCAAATGACAAACTTTGCAAAAAGTTTGCCAACCTAATGCAGTCAAGATATCAGATGAGTATGATGGGAGAACTTAGTTATTTTCTGGGCCTTCAAGTCAAGCAGACTGAAGAAGGAACTTTTATTTGTCAATCTAAGTATACCAGAAACTTGCTGAAGAAATTTGGAATGCAAGACTGTTCAAGTGCATCCACTCCCATGGCCACTGCAACAAAACTGGATAAGGATACTGGTAATTCAGTAGATATTACTGATTACAGAGGTATGATTGGCTCACTTCTCTATCTAACTGCTAGTAGACCAGATATCATGTTTGCTACCTGTCTTTGTGCAAGATTTCAAGCAGATCCAAGAGAACCTCACTTAACAGCTGTAAAAAGAATCTTTAAGTATCTTAAAGGAACAGCTGATCTAGGATTATGGTATCCTAGAGAATCAGATTTTAAATTAATAGGTTACTCAGATGCAGATTTTGCAGGTTGCAAAATTGACAGGAAAAGCACAAATGGAAGCTGCCAATTTCTTGGAGGCAGGTTGGTTTCTTGGTATAGCAAGAAACAAAAGTCAATTTCCACATCAACTGCAGAAGCAGAGTATATTGCTGCAGGAAGCTGCTGTGCACAGATTCTCTGGATGAAGAATCAGTTACTGGATTATGGGTTAACATATTTCAAAATCCCTATTTACTGTGATAATCAAAGTGCTATTGCTATGACAGGTAATCCAGTTCAACACTCTATGACAAAGCACATCAGCATCAGATACCATTTCATCAGGGAACATGTGGATGAAGGTACAGTGGAATTGCATTTTGTTCCCACAGATCAACAAGTAGCAGATATCTTCACAAAACCACTGTGTGAAGCTACCTTTTCAAAATTGGTAAATGAACTTGGAATGATTTCAGGTTCTTTCTCTAAATCTGCTTAAACTTGTTCTATGTTATCAGACTTTATGATCAGTATTTACAGAATTAATCTCTTTGTATATTCTGTGCATTAATTGATAAATGTCTTTAAGTACTGACTGTTGTCTGATATATGTTTCTAAACTCTGATAAGTGATATGTCTGTTTCAGTAACTATTTAATCCCATGAGGATAACTGTGCTAGATACTGACCTACTAGTCTTCAATAAACAAATGATCCCATGAAAGAAGTAATTATTTCTGTGGAAATCTTATGACACAAGCAAATTCTGATAACTGAGCTTAGTTAAGTTTACTTTGTATATCTTATTACTAAGTCACAAATTAGAATAATGCTACTCATCTGTTTAAGTTCTGATTCTAGTAAAACTGCTGAATGTACTAAGTGCTGATAAACCTCACTTATCAAAAGAAAAAGAAAAAGAATCAAAGAATAATATCAGGTACTCCTTTGAGATCTAGAGTAAAAATGTGAATGGGACGACCCAAGTGCATTGCTGGTATTAAGTAAATATGCATTAGAAAAGCAAAATATTTTTCTTGGTGACTTTTCACACTCTATGATTACTGGAGAAATACTCTGATAATAGCATAAATTCTAATAAACAGTCGTGACTCACTTACACTGAGAAGCCTCTGTAAAATAGAATTTCAAAAGATGCATAAAATTAGCACAAAAACAGTAGAGGTGGACTCATGCATGAACTCATTTATCAGTAGGTTTCAGGATAATGACAGCTCTTTAGCAAAATTTTAATTATGACTTATTTCTAAGATGTACTGAAGTAGATCAGACTTTACTCTTTGTCTGTTATTTAGCTTAATGCACACACACATCACTCCATATGAATGATGAAATTTCTGTGGTGGTCTATGTTATTTTAGATAAACAGTCATTGTGTCACTTCTGCACAAATTCTGAGGACAAGTTCTAGTTCCACGTTCTGATGATTAAGTTCTGACGTTCATAACTAAGAACTTGTATGAGTATTTACTAAGATAGATATCCCTTGTTCGAGTTAAGACATTATGTTCTGATGACTGTTAAGTTCTGGTATAGGTCTAAGTTCTGATTTTTCAGTCTAACCCTTTACTTGACTTATCTGTGAATAAAATTTGGTAACAGTCTCAGATTAATTTCGAAATGTTGAAGTGGAAGATTAATAGTCTATGGTTAAAACATAATGGCACTAGTCCTTGAACAGATCACTCTTGTTACATGTGCACATTCCTTTTCCAATGACTGTTATTCTTTTTCAAAGTCTAGGGAGACGAGGTAGAATTACTTCTACCTGTCAGCATTCAATTTCTTTGCGTCTCTTGGCATTCTCTTGCCTATATATGCAGCCACTTCACATTAGTCTTCTCATCACACTTGTATCACAAATTCAGTCTTGTTTTTCATTTACTATCACAAATGGCTGAATTTGGCTGGTTCTACAATTACGGTGATGAGACGGTGCATGTCTTTTTGAATGGAATTCCAACTCCCTACCCTATCACCAACATCCCTCACAATCTCTGGATTCAATTTCCAGAGGTTATCAAACGTGATCTGGTGGCCGTTCGAAGAGACCTTCACCTTCGTCGTATCCGTCAGCAAGAGCGAATCATTCGACTCGCTATCTTGTTTGTCGAAGATAGGAAGAGGAAGATGACTTAATCTCGTCTTCTTCCTGTTCTTCTTCATCCTCAGCTTTGTCAGGCTTCTTAGCTAGGACTAAAACTGTTGATGTTAGGATTAGAAGCTTAGGGAAAATCTTGTATTGATGTAATTTCTATTTCATATATGTATTGACTTGATATATTAATGAAAACTGTCTTTACTTCAAGATTTTGTCTCTGAGTTATTTTATCTTGTGTTGATAAATCCTGATTGATATTCTGATGACCATTTAAATTTTGTTTTTATTTAAGTTCTGATTCTCTCGTCAGCACTTATTCATAGAAATTATCTCGGTCATTTTAACATGATTCATTTTCAGAATATTAATGTTGCAGGTGAAAAACAATCCAATCAGTGAATAACGGGGTTAAAATTTGAATTGTTTCCTTGATAAAAGAACAGTTTTTT